>NW_027310697.1:0-10000 GCF_047496795.1 Chiloscyllium punctatum
ACACAAGTTAACATTTGAATCAAGTTCTGATAAACGTCATCAATAACAACAACTTGACAGGTTTGAAAACGCCACCTTTTGCTGGAACATTCTGTCATTCGGACAAATGGGAAATTGCGAAATTTCACACGATGACAAGTTCACAGCCCACAGGAAAGGTGCTGTTTGATTCGGGAGCTCACTACGATTTCCTGAGCTATCGCCTTGGAGGAAATGACAGCAATTGCCCCCCAAAACATTTGATTTGTTAAAAACACCAGAAGGCTTGAACGCATTCCTTTCAGAGTGTGCTGCTACTTCCCATCCCTTCAAACTCTCGCTGAGCGATTGGTAAACTGCATTTTTCTTTCATCATAAACACCTAAAAAACACAAACAGAAGTTGCTGGAGAAGCTCAGTAGGTCTGACAGCATCTGTGGAGAGAAATCAGAGTTAATGTTTCGGATCCAGTGACCCTTCTTCAGAATTGAGGAATTGCGTTCTGGGGTACAGTCACCGGACCTGAAAAGGTAACTCTGATTTCTCTCCACAGATGCTGCCAGATCTGCTGAGCTTCTCCAGCAATTTCTATTATTTCATCACCTGGGCTTAATCCCAATTTTTACTTTGTTACACTCCCCTGTGTAACTCTGTTTAAAGGAGCTGTGCAAATATTCCTGTTGACTTTTGGTTTGATCAGATGCTCTTTCTTTGATCTTAGGTCACCGTTTAGCACTGGAACAGTTTACAAAGATTTCTCATCTGTGCTGTCCCGGTCTGGTCCAATTCCTCCACCCAACTAAAGGCACAGTGGTCTGAACCTTCTCACCTCAGCGCCGACAGAGACGTGACCAGAACCCAGGTAAACACTGCCTGCAGTACACTGAGGGAGTGCCACCCTGTCCAAGTGACTGTTGTTCAGCCAAGGCATCAAACCAAGACCCTGTTTACCCACAGGCTACCACAGTGCTGTGTGTGGGAGCTGTCTGTGATTATACACTGGCAGCTGAACATCCTACATTATACAAGTTAAAAATCACACAGCACCAGGTTATAGTCCAACAGGTTTAATTGGAAGCACTAGCTTTCGGAGCGTCACTCCTTCATCAGGCAGCTACTGGGGCAGGAGCATAGGACACAGAATTTATAGCAAAAGATCACAGTGTCATGCAATTAAAATGATACAGGTTTATTCAATATATAATTTCAATTGTATGATACTGTGATCTCTTGCTATAAATTCTGTGCCTAATGACCTTGCCCCACTCATGACCTGAAAGCTAGTGTGCTTCCAATTAAACCTGTTGGACTATAACCTGGTGTTGTGTGATTTTTAACTTTGTTCACCCCAGTCCAACACCGGCCCCTCCACATCTTGTTTAAGAAAACAGAAGTACTCTCGTTGCCTCCGGTTACAGGAAGTCTGGATGGAGCGTGGAAAGGCAGGCTGTGAAAATACTTGGTATTTCACAAGACGAACTGAGCAAATCAATTCCTGCTTCTTAAATCAAACCCTCAGGGCTTCCTCCGGGACTTTGTGGTTTGTCAGAACTCAATCTGCTCGACGAGAGCGACGGCTAGGCAAATGGTAACACTCTGCAACAACTGGAAATCTAGACCAGAAACCAGAAACAGCTCAGCCAAGTCTAGCTCAGCCCAGCTCAGCCCAGTCCAGCCCAGCTCAGTCCAGCCCAGCTCAGTCCAGCCCAGCCCAGCACAGCCCAGCTCAGCTCAGTCCAGCCCAGCTCAGTCCAGCTCAGCCCAGTCCAGCCCAGCTCAGCCCAGTTCAGCCCAGCTCAGCCCAGTCCAGCCCAGCTCAGCCCAGCTCAGCCCAGTCCAGCCCAGCCCAGCTCAGCTCAGTCCAGCTCAGCCCAGTCCAGCCCAGCTCAGCCCAGTCCAGCCCAGCTCAGCCCAGCTCAGCCCTGTCCAGCCCAGCCCAGCTCAGCTCAGCCCAGCTCAGCCCAGCCCAGCCCAGCACAGCCCAGCTCAGCACAGAGCAGCTCAGCCCAGTCCAGCTCAGCTCAGCTCAGCATTTCACAGCCCAGTCCAGCACAGCCCAGCTCAGCCCAGCTCAGCCCAGCCCAGTCCAGCTCAGCTCAGCTCAGCCCAGCATTTCACAGCTCAGTCCAGCACAGCCCAGCTCAGCCCAGCTCGGCTCAGCCCAGTCCAGCTCAGCCCAGTCCAGCTCAGCCCAGCCCAGCTCAGCTCAGTCCAGCCCAGTCCAGCTCAGCCCAGTCCAGCCAGCTCAGCTCAGTCCAGCCCAGTCCAGCTCAGCCCAGACCAGCTCAGCCCATCCCAGCCCAGCCCAGCTCAGCTCAGCCCAGCTCAGCCCAGTCCAGCTCAGCCCAGACCAGCTCAGCCCATCCCAGCCCAGCCCAGCTCAGCTCAGCCCAGCTCAGCCCAGTCCAGCTCAGCCCAGACCAGCTCAGCCCATCCCAGCCCAGCCCAGCTCAGCTCAGCCCAGCTCAGCCCAGTCCAGCTCAGCCCAGACCAGCTCAGCCCATCCCAGCCAAGCCCAGCTCAGCTCAGTCCAGCCCAGTCCAGCTCAGCCCAGACCAGCTCAGCCCATCCCAGCCCAGCCCAGCTCAGCTCAGCCCAGCTCAGCCCAGTCCAGCTCAGCCCAGACCAGCTCAGCCCATCCCAGCCCAGCCCAGCTCAGCTCAGCCCAGCTCAGCCCAGTCCAGCTCAGCCCAGACCAGCTCAGCCCATCCCAGCCCAGCCCAGCTCAGCTCAGCCCAGCTCAGCCCAGTCCAGCTCAGCCCAGACCAGCTCAGCCCATCCCAGCCAAGCCCAGCTCAGCTCAGCACAGCCCAGCTAACCTCAGCTCAGCCCAGCCCAGCCCAGTCCAATTCAGCCCAGCTCAGTTCAGTCCAGCCCAGTCCAGCTCAACCCAGCCCAGCTCAGCCCAGCTCAGCTCAGCCCAGCTCAGCCCAGTCCAGCTCAGCCCAGCCCAGCTCAGCTCAGTCCAGCTCAACCCAGTCCAGCTCAGTCCAGCCCAGCTCAGCTCAGCCCAGCCCAGCCCAGTCCAATTCAGCCCAGCTCAGCCCAGTCCAGCTCAGCCCAGCCCAGCTCAGCTCAGCTCAGCCCAGCCCAGCCCAGCTCAGTCCAGCTCAGCCCAACTCAGCCCAGCCCAGCTCAGTCCAGCTCAGCCCAACTCAGCCCAGCCCAGCTCAGCTCAGCCCAGCCCAGCCCAGCCCAGCCCAGCTCAGCTCAGCCCAGCCCAGGCCAGCCCAGGCCAGCCCAGCCCAGCCCAGTCCAATTCAGCCCAGCTCAGTTCAGTCCAGCCCAGCCCAGCTCAACCCAGCCCAGCTCAGCCCAGCTCAGCCCAGTCCAGCTCAGCCCAGCCCAGCTCAGCTCAGCCCAGCCCAGCCCAGCCAGTCCAATTCAGCCCAGCTCAGCCCAGTCCAGCTCAGCCCAGCCCAGCTCAGCTCAGCTCAGCCCAGCCCAGCCCAGCTCAGTCCAGCTCAGCCCAACTCAGCCCAGCCCAGCTCAGCTCAGCCCAGCCAAGGCCAGCCCAGCCCAGGCCAGGCCAGCCCAGCCCAGCCCAGTCCAATTCAGCCCAGCTCAGCCCAGTCCAGCTCAGCCCAACTCAGCCCAGCCCAGCCCAGCCCAGCCCAGGCCAGCCCAGCCCAGCCCAGCCCAGGCCAGCCCAGCCCAGCCCAGCCCAGCCCAGCTCAGCTCAGCCCAGCCAAGGCCAGCCCAGCCCAGCCCAGGCCAGCCCAGCCCAGCCCAGTCCAATTCAGCCCAGTTCAGCCCAGTCCAGGCCAGCCCAGCCCAGCCCAGGCCAGCCCAGCCCAGCCCAACCCAGCTCAGCCCAGCCCAGCCCGATCCTCGGTGGAGTTGTAGGGAGGGGATAATGAGTGAGTTCCCATTTGCCTGATCCTACTTCAGTCTTTGCCCAATAAAAGCCTGAGAGCACAGACCAGCAGCACTCCATTAATCTGCTCAAACTGAGGGAAAATACAGACAATGCTGGGGGTCAGAAATAAAAACAGAAAGTGTTGCTGAACAAAGAGACCTTGGAGTGCAGGTTCATAGTTCATTGTGGAGTCACAGGTAGATAGGATAGTGAAGGCGGCGTTTGGTATGGTTTCCTTTATTGGTCAGAGTATTGAGTACAGGGGTTGGGAGGTCATGTTGCGGCTGTACAGGACACTGGTTAGGCCACTGTTGGAATATTGTGCGCAATTCTGGTCTCCTTCCTATCGGAAAGATGTTGTGAAACTTGAAAGTGTTCAGAAAAGATTTACAAGGATGTTGCCAGGGTTGGAGGATTTGAGCTACAGGGAGAGGCTGAACAGGCTGGGGCTGTTTTCCCTGGAGTGTCGGAGGCTGAGGGGTGACCTTATAGAGGTTTACAAAATTATGAGGGGCATGGATAGGATAAATAGGCAAAGTCTTTTCCCTGGGGTCGGGGAGTCCAGAACTAGAGGGCATAGGTTTAGGGTGAGAGGGAAAAGATATAAAAGAGACCTAAGGGGCAACTATTTATGCGGAGGGTGGTAAGTGTATGGAATGAGCTGCCAGAGGATGTGGTTGAGGCTGGTACAATTACAACATTTAAGAGGCATTTGGATGGGTATATGAATAGGAAGGGTTTGGAGGGATATGGGCCAAGTGTTGGAAAATAGGAATGGATTAGTTTAGAATATTCGGTTGGTCTGGACAAGTTGAATGGAAAGGTCTGTCTCTGTGCTGTGTATAGCTCCATGACTCTAAGTGCTGCTGCAGGTTTAACAGCAGCTATGGAGAGAGTAACAATGAGAATGGATCATAAGAGACAGAATTTAGAGCAAATGTTGACAGTGTCATGCAACTGAAATGATATATTGAGCAAAACTAGATTGTTAATCCTCCCAAAGTACATCTAGGTTTGTTCAATATATAATTTCAATTGCATAACACTGAGATTTTTTGCTATAAATTCTGTGTCTTATGATCCTGCTTCAACCACCTGATGAAGGAGCAGTGCTTCGAAAGCTAGTGCTTCCAAATAAACCCGTTGGCCTAGAGCCTGGTGTTGTGCGATTTTTAACTCTGCAGACTGCACAGCCTTCAGGATGAGGGTGAGTGCTATCTGACATTGAATGGACATCACATCCAGTACTTCCCATGATTTGTAGTGAGAACAGAAATCGAGATTCATCTACATATGTTTCAGGAGCAGGTCAACAGAAAGTCCCTGACAGTTGGTTTGTGTGTGACCAAACTTTATTTGTTAAAATGTTCTGAATCTTTCCATTCGCATGCAACCACTTTGTAGGTGATGTAAACACTTTCAACACAGTTTACTACATTTCCAGTTTGTATTTCCCCATTTTACAGTTTGACCAGGAACAGTTAGCAGCTGCTTGCCCAGCTGGGGGAGGACCAGGTCAAGGATGGAAACTGTTGGTCAGTTGTGTTCAGTGGCAGAGACTGTAGTAGGTGCTTTGACTCAAACTGTTCAGGGATGTTATGACAAACATCTGGAGCAGGTAGGACTTGAACTTGGGCCCCACTTGGTCAGAGGTAGGAACACTACCACTGTGCCACAACAGGCCCCAAACTTGAGTGTATTGCTAACTTCAATTATTTTATTGAATCACTTTTACAGATTTACAAATGTACGTGTCTGGAACCATTTATTTCAGTCATTTTCAAGGTATCATAGAATCCCTACAGACGGGAAGCAGGCCATTTGGCCCATTCAGTCCACACTGACCCTCTGAAGAGCATCCCACCAAAACCCATCCCTACAACCCTACATTTCCCATGGTTGACCTACACCGTATGTGGCATGGTGGCACAGTGGCTCAGTGGTTAGCACTGCTGCCTTACTGCACCAGGGACCCAGGTTCGATTCCAGCCTCGGGCGACTGTCTGTGTGGGTTTCCTCCGGGTGCTCCAGTTCCCTCCCACAATCCAAAGGTGTGCAGGTTAGGGTGGATTGGCCATGTTAAATTGTCCTCTAATGTTAGGTACATTAGTCAGAGGGAAATGGGTCTGGGTGGGTGGGTGGTTGTGGACTTGTAGGGTTGAAGGGCCTGTTTCCGCACTGTAGGTAATCTAATCTACACACCCCTGAGCACGATGGGCAATTTCCCATGGCCAATCCATCGTAATCTTCAGATTCTTGGGTTGTGGGAAGAAACTGGAGCACCTGGAGGAAACCCACACAGACACGGGGAGGATGTGCAAACTCCACACAGTCAGTCACCCGAGGGTGGAATCGAACCTGAGTCCCTGGCGCTGTGAAGCAGCAGTGCTAACCACTGAGCCACCGTGCTACCCTGTGTTTGGACTTGTAGTCATCGCTTGCTATCCAGGGAATGTGGGGAGCTGCCTTCCTGAGCCATGTTTACAGATTTGATACAATACATTGCCTCATTCAGCTAGTACAGAGGAGAGCCCACTTTGGTGCAGGGACCAGATCATACAATAGCTCAAGAAGGAACGCTTTCTCCCCCCAGAAGAGTTTTTAATAACAACCAACAGTTTCACTACAGCTCACTTTGACTGACATCGGCCTCATCCGCGGAATACTCACTAAATAACACAAAATATTCAGATTAAAGCTCTTGGGAAAATATTCCCTCACACTGTTGGATGGGATTGACTTTCCAACTCATTCTCCCATTCCGTTCGTCAGCTGATTCAACAATAACAGAGTGGTTGAGAATATCTTGAATTTCCAGGGATTCCTGGAGGTTCGGGAATGCCAAATGTGATGCCACAAGGATTGGTGCTGGGCCCCTCTACTTTTTGTCATTTACATAAATGATTTGGATGTGAGCATAAGAGGTACTGTTAGTAAGTTTGCAGATGACACCAAAATTGGAGGTGTAGTGGACAGCAAAGAGGGTGACCTCAGATTACAACAGGATCTGGACCAGATGGGCCAATGGGCTGAGAAATGGCAGATGGAGTTTAATTCAGATAAATGTGAGCTGCTGCATTTTGGGAAAACAAATCTTAGCAGGACTTATACACTTAATGGTAAGGTCCTAGGGAGTGTTGCTGAACAAAGAAACCTTGGAGTGCAGGTTCATAGCTCCTTGAAAGTGGAGTCACAGGTAGATAGGATAGTGAAGAAGGCATTTGGTATGTTTTCCTTTATTAGTCAGAGTATTGAGTACAGGAGTTGGGAGGTCATGTTGCGGCTGTACAGGACATTGGTTAGGCCACTGTTGGATTATTGCGTGCAATTCTGGTCTCCTTCCTATCGGAAAGATGTTGTGAAACTTGAAAAGGTTCAGAAGAGATTTACAAGGATGTTGCCAGGGTTGGAGGATCTGAGCTACAGGAAGAGGCTGAACAGGCTGGGGCTGTTTTCCCTGGAGTGTCGGAGGCTGAGGGGTGACCTTATAGAGGTTTACAAAATTATGAGGGGCATGGATAGGATAAATAGGCAAAGTCTTTTCCCTGGGGTCGGGGAGTCCAGAACTAGAGGGCATAGGTTTAGGGTGAGGGGAAAGATATAAAAGAGACCTTAGGGGCAACGTTTTCACGCAGTGGGTGGTACGTGTATGGAATGAGCTGCCAGAGGATGTGGTGGGGGTTGGTACAATTGCAGGCATTTGGATGGGTATATGAATAGGAAGGGTTTGGGGGGATATGGGCCGGGTGCTGGCAGGTGAGACTAGATTAGGTTGGGATATTTGGTCAGCATGGACGGGTTGGACCGAAGGGTCTGTTTCCGTGCTGTACCTCGCTATGACTCTATGGTACCACTCCAGTTCCCTCCTTAGTGCAGGAAGCACGTGTGTTTGAATGTTCCCACACATCCAGTAGTGCCACTGGCTGGTGGAGATGTGGTTCGACATCCTCTTGCTAGGTGTCTGTGCGGCAGGAACATCATGGCCCAGGGCTGAAATATTGTCCAGGACCTGCTGCACGTTCTCACAGATCCCACATTTCTGAGAAGGCACTGAATCAAGGGTCCACTGTAAATAAAGGCAAGATGGGTCTGCCCAAAAATCCTGGCCAATGGTTTTCCCTCAACCACCAATGCAAAACACAGGTCATCATCTGGTTTGTGGGATCTTGCTGTGCACAACTTGGTTCTCACTTTGTTTAACAGCAGTGACTGCAGAATCTGATTGGTTACAGATCAAACTCATGAAAGGCGCTATATAAATACAAGCCTTTGCTTCCTCTTCCTTCAGTGGAAATGAAGAGGCGTGAGAAAGGGTAGAGAAGATAGCTCACCGAATGTTACAAGGATGAGGAATTTCTTTCATGAGGAGAGTTAGGGAAGTTTAAGCTGTCCTCCCTGGTGACCTATCAGAGATGAGCTTCAAAGAGAGTGGATTAAAAATAACTCTGGTCAATGGATTAATGGTGATAGGTTCAAAATCATTGACAAAATATTGAGAAAGGGGGTCGTGCCGAATGAGTTTCACTCAGCTGAGAGTCTGGAACATGGTCTGTAAATGAGGTGGGAGCTGATTTCATAAATGATTTAATACGTGGTTGGGGGTGAAACTCTTACAGGGTTCTGGGTGAAAAACGTGGGGATTTTGTTTTTTGAGTTGCAGACAGCAGACTGAGGTGGTGTCACTGAGCTCTTTCACAAAGTCCAATTGTGGAGGAGAATGGTGCAGCCCAACTTGTAACAGAAGCTTCTGCTGTATTTTTACACAGGGTTATGGATAAAAATCTCCGAATTGTCATGCAGCGTGACAAAATGGATTGTAATCAGGAGAGGTCAGTATCCTCCGCGGAAGCAACACTATCGGATTTTTTACTCAGCCATTACCATATGCGTTTGGTTTGGTGGCTCATATTTCTGTTCAGATGATGGGAGCTAAACGATGCAAATTCCTCAGGTGACAACGCTGCTCCTTCAACAGGGTCAGGTCGTCCTTGGGGTTTTTTTCAGGAGGTCAAAGACACAGGCTCCGAATTGTCTGGGGTTTATCTACTTGGGGAGGCTTTTAAAAGTTTAACAAAAACCCTTGTACAATGAAAGGGGCACAGCCAGTTCTCCCAGCTCAGCTTTTCCCTGGTCTGGGTTTGAGCTCTGGCTGCTCAGAGTAAACAGGCAGTCGGTTTTGAGGCTGTTGGTCAAACAAACAGCTACATGGAAGAAGGTACTCCATGCCAAATCGCTCTGCCATCTCTCTCTCCCTCCTGTACCACCCTGGCTTGGATTGTACCTTTTGTGCCAAGGGATGTTTATGGAGATTGTTGCAAGTATTTGGAACAGCATCATTAAAGGATGATCTGTTGGGTTTTCGGAGAGGTTAAGTTGTTCTCTATTCTGTTCTCTCGTGTTTGTGTTTCATTCGGTCATCTTGTAAACAAATTCTGTTTTGTTTCAAACTAAGTGGTTTGACCAGCTGCATCCCTCCTGGAATATCCATTCTACACCTGCTTAAAACACTGAGCAAAGTTAGACTCCAGGCTACTTCCCTGAGATGGTTTGAGGGGGGTCTGGCCTGGTCTATAACATTCAACAAGATCATGGCTGATTTTCTACTTCAAGACTTTCTCCTCCCTCCCTACAGCGACAACATGTTCTTTCATTTCCCTTCGAACAGAGCAATTCGAACACATTCAGTCCCCTGGACCAACGAAATCTAGAGATTCACAACTCTGAGGGAAGAAATCTCAGTTCTAAACAGCTAGCCTTTGACCCCAAGAATACAGCACTGTATCACAGCTTGCTGACCCCCAGGAAAACATTTCTCCTATTAAACCCCTTCAGAATCCTCTAAGTTTCAATTAGGTCCCCTCTCATTCAGCTATATTAACTTTGTCCACCCCATTCCAACACTGGCACTTTCCCCTCTTCTACACATGAGGGGAGGCAATGGTCCAGTGGTATTATCACTGGACTGTTAATCCAGAGACCTAGGTAATGCTCTAGGGAACCGGAATTCAAATCCTATCGTAGCAGATGGTGGAATTTGAATTGAGCAAAAAATATCTGGAATTAAGAGTCGAATGATGACCTTGAATCCATTGTTAATTGTCAGAAAAAACACACCTGGTTCAGTAAGGTCCCTCTCAAAGGAAACTGCCATCTTTACCTGGT
>NW_027310697.1:17500-40000 GCF_047496795.1 Chiloscyllium punctatum
GCTATCCTTAAATCACGTTCGGAGTGTGCAGCACAGTTCCTCAAATCCAAATCCTACCACGTGACTATCCAAACGATGAACTGATTTTGCTTTTGCTCTAACTCTCAGCAGTCTGAGGCATGAACTGAGAGAATTGTTGTTCGCCTGCATAGCCGATGGGAATATGGAGGAATTTAACAGAATACTCAGCATCGTTCAGGTGACCCAAGTGAAGCTGACAGAACTAACAGGTACTGGCTCACATCAGCTCACTGTTTGATTGAATCACACAGAGGCAGGACACTGACAGTCCACACAAAGCTCCCACATCTCACTTATCGAATTACATTGAGTCGACACCATAGAAACAGGTCACAAAGTTCAACCTGACAGTGCTATTATATGCTTCATACCAGTCTTGTCCCATCTCGACCTGGTCACACCCTGTCAATGTATGTTATTATTCCTTTCACACTTACTCATTTACTCATTTTATAGTCATAGAGTCAGAGAGATAGAAACAGACCCCTTGGTCCAAATGCCGACCAGATATCCCAACCCAACCTAGTCCCACCTGCCAGCACCCGGCCCATATCCCTCCAAACCCTTCCTATTCACATACCCATCCAAATGCCTCTTAAATGCTGTAATTGTACCAACCTCCACCACATCCTCTGGCAGCTCATTCCATACACGTACCACCCTCTGTGTGAAAAAGTTGCCCCTTAGGTCTCTTTTATATCTTTCCCCTCACACCCTAAACCTCTAGTTCTGGACCCCCTTACCCCGGGGAAAAGACCTTATCTATTTACCCTCTCCATGCCCCTCATTATTTTATAAATTTTTATAAAATTGTTAATAACAGTTATTTCAGCACACGTTTCAGAATGCCCATAGCCCAAGTGTTCTGGAACAGAGTGGTTTCAGAGGGGAGTTACCTCACTGAGGATCGGGGATCGCAAACTCATAGAGGGATGACAAATAGCAACATGAGTGAGGCAGATGAATTTTTACAATAAAAGTTAACAATTCTCATGGTCACCACGATCGATGCCAGATATCAATCAGTTGAATTTAAATTCCACAATCCGCCAGTGACCCGATGCCCCCCGAGCACTGGCCTCAGGCTCGGGAATGTTATCCAGCAATCTGACCCCAATACCATCACACTCCCAAAATCCTACTCGTCCTTATCCCTGTGGTCACGTGGGATTGAGGGATTGGGGGGGGGGGGTGAGTGTGGGTGGGGAGTGAGTGTGGGAGGGGGGTAAGTCTGGGGTGGGGGGGGAAAGAGTGTGAGGGAGTGTGTGTGTGGGAGGTGAGTGTGTGGGGGGTGAGTGTGTGGAGGGAGTGTGGGGGGGGGAAATGTCAGGGGTGGGTGTGGAAGGGGGAGTGTGGGGAGGGAGTGTGGAGGAGAATTGGGGGGGAGTGTGGGGGGGAATGTGTGGGGAGGAGTGTGTGAGGGGGGAATGTGTGGGGGGGGAGTGTGGGGGGAGTGTGTGGGGGGAGAGTATGGGGTAGTGTGTGGGGGGAGTGTGTGGGGGAGTGTGGAGAGTATGGGGGGTGATTGGGGACAGTGTGGGGGGAATGTGGGGGGATTGTTGGGGGGGTAGTGTGTGGGGGTAGTGTGTGGGGGGGTTGAGTGTGGGGGGTATGGGGGGGTGTGGGTGGAGTGTGGGAGGAGTGTGGGGGTCAGTATGGGGGTGAGAGTGTGGGGGGGTGAGTGTGGGGGGTGAGTGTGGGGGGTGAGTGTGGGGGGGGTGAGTATGGGAGGTGAGTATGGGGGAGTGAGTGTGGGGGGTGAGTTTGGGGGGGGTAAGTGTGGGGGGATGAGTGTGGGAGTAGTGTGGGGGGGTGAGTGTGTGGGGGGAATGTGGGAGGGAGTGAGTGTGGGAGGGGTGAGTGTGGGAGGGGTGAGTGTGGGAGGGGAGTGTGGGAGGGGAGTGTGGGAGTGGGTGAATGTGGGGGGGTGAGTGTGGGAGGGGTGAGTGTGGGAGGGGTGAGTGTGGGAGGGGAGTGTGGGAGGGGGAATGTGGGAGGGAGTGAGTGTGGGAGGGGTGAGTGTGGGAGGTGAGTGTGGGAGTGGGTGAATGTGGGGGGGTGAATGTGGGGGTGTGTGTGTGGGAGGGGGAAGTGTGGGAGGGGGAAGTGTGTGGAGTGGAGTGTGGGTGGGGATGTGGTGGGGGAATGTTGGGGGGGGGAGTGTGTGGGAGGGGAAGTGTGTGGGGGGGAGTGTGTGGGGGGGAGTGTGTGGGGGAGTGGGGAGAGTGTGGGAGGGGAGTGTGTGGGGGGAGTGTGTGGGGGGGAAGTGTGTGGGGGGGAAGTGTGTGGGGGGGGGGTGTGTGGGGGGGAGTGTGTGGGGGAGTGGGGAGAGTGTGGAGGGGAGTGTGTGGGGGGGAAGTGTGTGGGGGGGAGTGTGTGGGGGGGGAAGTGTGTGGGGGGAGGTGTGTGGGGGGGTGGGAGTGTGTGGGGGAGTGGGGAGAGTGTGGGGGGGAGTGTGTGGGGGGGAAGTGTGTGGGGGGGAAGTGTGTGGGGGGGAGTGTGGGGGGGGAGTGTGTGGGCGGAGTGTTTGGGGGGGAGAGTGTGGGGGGGAGTGTGTGGGGGGGAGTGTGTGGGGGGGAAGTGTGTGGGGGGGAGGTGTGTGGGGGGGAAGTGTGTGGGGGGGAGTGTAGTGGGGGGGAAGTGTGTGGGGGGGGAGTGTGGGGGGTGGGAGTGTGGGGGGGGGGAGTGTGTGGGGGGGAGTGTGTGGGGGGGAGTGTGTGGGGGGGGAAGTGTGTGGGGGGGAAGTGTGTGGGGGGGAGTGTGTGGGGGGGAAGTGTGGGGGGTGGGAGTGTGTGGGGGGGAGTGTGTGGGGGGAGTGTGTGGGGGGAGTGTGTGGGGGGAGTGTGTGGGGGGGAGTGTGTGGGGGGGAAGTGTGTGGGGGGGAAGTGTGGGGGGTGGGAGTGTGTGGGGGGAGTGTGTGGGGGGAGTGTGTGGGGGGGAGTGTGTGGGGGGGAAGTGTGTGGGGGGGAAGTGTGTGGGGGGGGAGTGTGTGGGGCGGAGTGTTTGGGGGGGAGAGTGTGGGGGGGAGTGTGAAGGGGTGGGGATCTGAGTGAGTGTGGGAGGGGAGTGTGGGCAGAGTGTGGGGGAGAGTGTGGGGGGGGAGTGTGGAGAAGTGGGGGGGCTGGGTGAGTGTGGGGGGAGTGTGGAGGGGTGGGGGGCTGAGTGAGTGCGTGGGGGGGAGTGTGGAGGGGTGGGGGACTGGGTGAGTGTGGGGAGGTGGGGGTGGGGAGTGTGGGGGTGGTGAGTGTGAGGGGTGGGGGCTGCTCCATCCTGCTGCTGTTTCTAGGGGCTGGGTAACTGTCCCGGGATGGTAGACCGTCAGGAGCAGCAGCTCACCCTGACCTGGGCCACTCACTCAATCGCCAACCTGTTCACTTTATTAAACAAAACCCTGGGTGTTCCATGGTCAGTTTTACTGATTCCAGGTGTTTATTAATGGAATTTAAAAGGGCAGCTGGGAGTTTGGGGGTGGTCATTACCAGTGGGGTATGGGGTCACCAGACATTCACCAACCCAGCTCCACAAGACCACCCTGAGACTCCCAGTGGATGGTTATTCTGTGTGTGTCTGTGTGTGTGAGCGAGTGTGTGTGTGTGAGTGTATGTGTGTGTGTGTGTGAGTGTGTGCATGTGAGTTGTGCGTGTGTGTATGTGTGAGTGTGTGTGTGTGTGTGTGAGTGTGTGTACATGCACGCAAGTGTGTGCATATGTGTGTGCACGCGTGAGTGTGTGTGTGTGCGTGTGTGCGCACGTGTGTGTATGTGTGTGAGTGTGTGTGCATGTGTTGGCCTTGTGTGTACATTGAAATGGGCAGGATAACATGAAGTGTAAAACGAAACTGCTAATCTTTTACAGATCCGAGAACAGGGAAGACCTGCCTGATGAAAGCGTTACTGAATCTGAACAGCAATACCAATGAAATAATTGAGAAACTGTTTGCAGTCGCAGAGAGAGATGATTGTTTAAAACTGCTGATTAATGCTGCATATTGTGATAAAGATTATAAAGGTAGGTTAACAGAATGGCAGCTGCTGGGTCCAAGAACATGATACTGGAAGGTTTCGCCAGCATCATGGAATGGCTCTATCTCCTTTACCACCCATTCTGGACTGCTCTGGGATGGAAACGCATTGAATAAGCTGCAATACCACTCTAGATGATCATAAAGTGCTGTGCTGTAGGATTGATTAGTCACTCAGCTTCTCCCCAAATGTCACCCACTCACAGCATCAGGAAACTCAATACCCAATTCGGAATCCGGCCCATAACGTCCTGACCCCCTGTCCCCCCATCATTCATAACCACAATGCCCCTAACCAGAGACAGCCATTGGGAAGAAAGCTGCCCAGGTTCATGTCAGGGTCACCTCCAACAGTCCAGGTAAACCCAAGTAAAAGCTGGAATAAAATTCAAGAGCTCTATTGAGTCCCCTTGAGGTATCCCTTAGAGTGTGCTGGGTGGGGGGGGGGGGGGGGGGGGCGGGTGGGGGGGGGGAGGTGGAGGAGTAGTTGAGCTTAGAGATAAGGAGCAAAATTCTCCGCACTTAGCCCAAACTCGGAAGCAGGGAGTGGGAGACCAGGCTGAACACAGTGACAGTGGAGCAAAACTCCCTTTGATGAGGTCAAAGGCATGACAGTGGGAGAATGGGGTAAGGGTGGGGGGACTGAGTAAATAATGGTGGAGGAGGAGGGCTTGAGAAGGGCTCTGCATGTATTTCAGAGGGATGGGGCATTTGAGAGGGATGGGGCATTTGAGAGAGATGGGGTATTGGAGAGAGATGGGGTATTTGAGAGAGATGGGGTATTTGAGAGCGATGGAATATTTGATAGCGATGGGGTATTTGATAGCGATGGGGTATTTGATAGCGATGGGGTATTTGAGAGGGATGGGGTATTTGAGAGGGATGGGGCATTTGAGAGAGATGGGGTATTGGAGAGAGATGGGGTATTTGAGAGAGATGGGGTATTTGAGAGCGATGGAATATTTGATAGCGATGGGGTATTTGATAGCGATGGGGTATTTGATAGCGATGGGGTATTTGATAGCGATGGGGTATTTGAGAGGGATGGGGTATTTGAGAGTGATGGGTATTTGATAGCGATGGGGTATTTGAGAGGGATGGGGTATTTGAGAGGGATGGGGTATTTGAGAGGGATGGGGTATTTGAGAGGGATGATGTATTTGAGAGGGATGGGGTATTTGAGAGAGATGGGGTATTTGAGAGCGATGGGTATTTGATAGCGATGGGGTATTTGAGATCAATGGGGTATTTGAGAGGGATGGGGTATTTGATAGCGATGGGGTATTTGAGATCAATGGGGTATTTGAGAGGGATGGGGTATTTGATAGCGATGGGGTATTTGAGATCAATGGGGTATTTGAGAGGGATGGGGTATTTGATAGCGATAGGGTATTTGAGAGCGATGGGGCATTTGAGAGAGATGGGGCATTTGAGAGGGATGGGGTATTTGAGAGAGGTGGGGTATTTGAGAGAGATGGGGTATTTGAGAGTGATGGGGTATTTGAGAGGGATGGGGTATTTGATAGCGATGGGGTATTTGAGATCAATGGGGTATTTGAGAGCGATGGGGTATTTGAGAGAGATGGGGTATTTGAGATCAATGGGGTATTTGAGAGGGATGGGGCATTTGAGGGGGATGGGGTATTTGAGAGGGATGGGGTATTTGATAGCGATGGGGTATTTGAGATCAATGGGGTATTTGAGAGGGATGGGCTATTTGATAGCGATGGGGTATTTGAGATCAATGGGGTATTTGAGAGCAATGGGGCATTTGAGAGAGATGGGTATTTGATAGCGATGGGGTATTTGAGATCAATGGGGTATTTGAGAAGGATGGGGTATTTGATAGCGATGGGGTATTTGAGATCAATGGGGTATTTGAGAGGGATGGGGTATTTGAGAGCGATGGGGTATTTGAGAGGGATGGGGTATTTGATAGCGATGGGGTATTTGAGATCAATGGGGTATTTGAGAGGGATGGGGTATTTGATAGCGATGGGGTATTTGAGATCAATGGGGTATTTGAGAGGGATGGGGTATTTGATAGCGATGGGGTATTTGAGATCAATGGGGTATTTGAGAGGGATGGGGTATTTGATAGCAATGGGGTATTTGAGAGCGATGGGGCATTTGAGAGAGATGGGGCATTTGAGAGGGATGGGGTATTTGAGAGAGATGGGTATTTGATAGCGATGGGGTATTTGAGATCAATGGGGTATTTGAGAGGGATGGGGTATTTGATAGCGATGGGGTATTTGAGATCAATGGGGTATTTGAGAGGGATGGGGTATTTGATAGCAATGGGGTATTTGAGAGCGATGGGGCATTTGAGAGAGATGGGGCATTTGAGAGGGATGGGGTATTTGAGAGAGATGGGTATTTGATAGCGATGGGGTATTTGAGATCAATGGGGTATTTGAGAGGGATGGGGTATTTGATAGCGATGGGGTATTTGAGATCAATGGGGTATTTGAGAGCGATGGGGCATTTGAGAGAGATGGGGTATTTGAGATCAATGGGGTATTTGAGAGGGATGGGGCATTTGAGAGGGATGGGGTATTTGAGAGGGATGGGGTATTTGAGAGCGATGGGGTTTTTGAGAGCGATGGGGTATTTGAGAGCGATGGGGTATTTGAGGGGGATGAGGTATTTGAGAGCGATGGGGTATTTGGGAGGGGTGGGGTATTTGAGAGCGATGGGGTATTTGAGGGGGATGAGGTATTTGAGAGCGATGGGGTATTTGAGAGGGATGGGGTATTTGAGAGCGATGGGGCATTTGAGAGAGTTGGGGTATTTGAGAGAGATGGGGTATTTGAGAGAGATGGGGTATTTGAGAGCAATGGGGGATTTGAGAGCAATGGGGTATTTGAGAGAGATGGGGTATTTGAGAGCGAAGGGGTATTTATGAGCGATGGGGGATTTGAGAGCGATGGGGCATTTGAGAGAGATGGGGTATTTGAGAGCGATGGGGGATTTGAGAGCGATGGGGGATTTGAGAGGGATGGGGTATTTGAGAGCGATGGGGTATTTGAGGGGGATGAGGTATTTGAGAGCGATGGGGGATTTGAGAGGGATGGGGTATTTGAGAGCGATGGGGTATTTGAGAGGGATGAGGTATTTGAGAGCGATGGGGTATTTGAGAGCGATGGGGTATTTGAGAGCGATGGGGTATTTGAGAGGGATGGGGTATTTGAGGGGGATGAGGTATTTGAGAGCGATGGGGTATTTGAGAGCGATGGGGTATTTGAGAGCGATGGGGTATTTGAGAGGGATGGGGTATTTGAGGGGGATGAGGTATTTGAGAGCGATGGGGGATTTGAGAGGGATGGGGGATTTGAGAGGGATGGGGTATTTGAGAGGGATGATGTATTTGAGAGGGATGGGGTATTTGAGAGGGATGGGGTATTTGATAGCGATGGGGTATTTGAGAGCGATGGGGTATTTGAGGGGGATGAGGTATTTGAGAGGGATGGGGTATTTGAGAGCGATGGGGTATTTGAGGGGGATGAGGTATTTGAGAGGGATGGGGTATTTGAGAGCGATGGGGTATTTGAGAGGGATGGGGTATTTGAGAGGGATGAGGTATTTGAGAGCGATGGGGTATTTGAAAGGGAGGGGATGTAAAGGAGGGGAGAGTTTATAGGGTACTCAGGTACTCAAGAGGAGATGGGAAGAGATGAAGGAGGTGAGGGATTTTAAGATGATTCTGTGATCTATGATCCTGCCCCAGTAGCTGCCTGATGAAGGAGCAGTGCTCTGAAAGCGAGTGTTTCCAAATAAACCTGTTGGACTATAACCTGGTGTTGTGTGATTGTTAACTTTGATATATCTGAAACAACAGACTGATGGGTTTGAGAGGTTTCCCTTTCTGTTTTGGAGGTCAGGCAGCCCTCCACATTGCCATCGAAAGACGCTGCCTGGACATTGTCAAACTCCTGCTGGAGAAAGGAGCTGACGTCAACATCAAGGCCAATGGGAAATTTTTCACACCCAGCAGAAAAAATCGCAGCAGCTTCTATTTTGGTAAGTTACCTTTCCGAATTAAATACTACCCGTTTTTACTCAAGATTAGGGTGGGGCTGGAAAAGCACAGCAGGTCAGGCAGCATCCGAGGAGCTGGAGAATTGATGTTTCGGTTCAGGAATGAGGGGTACCCATTTTTAACCTAATACGCCCCAAAGGGGTGTCAATGTGCACATCCCTAGTTGCCCCCTTGAGAAGGTGGGGGTGAGCTGCCTTCTTGAACCGCTGCAGTCCATGTGCTGTGGGTTGACCCACAATGTCCCTTAGGGAGGGAATCCCAGGATTCTGACCCAGTGACAGTGAAGGAACAGCAATTATATTTCCAAGTCAGGATGGGGAGGGGCTCGGAGGGGAATGTGCAGTGGGTGGTGTTCCCATGTATCTGTGGTCCATGAGTCTCTCAGGTCACAGCAGAGGTCGTGTGTTTGGAAGGGGCTGTGAAACGAGGCTGGCTGAGTTAACACAGTGAACCTTTTATTGATGGCCCAGCCCCTTCTGTCACTATAGCACTGTCAATGGAACGTGTATCTACCTCATTGAACCTTCAATCAACGTGCTCCCTACACTGTCCCATTGCATTGATGTAGTGCCTGCATGTGCCTGCATCCTTTAGTGTAACAACAAGGGAATTTCTGCAGGATTAAAACAAACTCTGTGTGTAAAAGTCTATCGAAAACCATGAATCTATTATCGATTATTGAAAAAACCCACCTGGGTCACAAATGGCCCTGGGAAGGAGACTGCTATTCTTCCCTGGTCTGACCTCCATGTGACTCCAGACCCACAGCAATGGGGTTGACTCTTTTCCACTCTCTGGGTAATTAGGGATGGGCAAGAAATACTAACCAGGTCAGTGATGCCCGCATCCTGTGAATGAATAAAAAATTGGGGAGAAAGTGGAGCCCCTGAGTTCATTGCTTCAAGGAGCAACAGGTTAGAGTGAGAGACAGTATGAAGGGTGTCAGACAGGATGAGGTGAGAGAGCAGCAGCCAGGAGGGAATGGCACTATCAGCAACTTGCCCTCCACACATTGTCTGACACCAACTCCGGGTCAACCATCGACAGCTGGGATCGCACTGGGTACCGGGGGAGTTGGGGGGGGGGGGGGGGAAGGTATACACCAATATCACGTGGATTGCAGTAATTCAAGGCAGTAGCTCACTCCCCCCGCACCCCCCCCCCCCCCAATTACACAGAGACACTTACACAGGGACACTTACACGGGGACACTTACACAGGGGCATTTACACAGGGACATTTACACAGGGGGACTTACACAGGGACACTTACACAGGGACACTTACACGGGGACACTTACACAGGGGCATTTACACAGGGACACTTATACAGGGACACTTATACAGGGACACTTACACAGGGGCATTTACACAGGGGGACTTACACGGGGACACTTACACAGGGGCATTTACACAGGGACACTTATACAGGGACACTTACACAGGGACACTTACACAGGGACACTTACACAGGGGCATTTACACAGGGGGACTTACACAGGGACACTTACACAGGGACACTTACACGGGGACACTTACACAGGGGCATTTACACAGGGACACTTATACAGGGACACTTACACAGGGACACTTACACAGGGGCATTTACACAGGGGGACTTACACAGGGACACTTACACAGGGACACTTACACAGGGACACTTACACAGGGGGACTTACACAGGGGCATTTACACAGGGACACTTACACAGGGACACTTACACAGGGACACTTACACAGGGGCATTTACACAGGGACACTTACACAGGGGGACTTACACAGGGGGACTTACACAGGGGCACTTACACAGGGGCACTTACACAGGGACACTTACAAGGGGACACTTACACAGGGGCATTTACACAGGGACACTTACACGGGGGCACTTACACGGGGGCACTTACACGGGGACACTTACACAGGGACACTTACACAGGGACACTTACACGGGGACACTTACACAGGGGCATTTACACAGGGACACTTACACAGGGACACTTACACAGGGGGACTTACACAGGGACACTTACACAGGGACACTTACACAGGGGCATTTACACAGGGACACTTACACGGGGGCACTTACACAGGGGTGTTTACACAGGGGCGTTTACACAGGGGCATTTACACAGGGATGTTTACACGGGGGTGTTTACACAGGGACATTTACACAGGGGGACTTACACAGGGGCACTTACACAGGGGCATTTACACAGGGACACTTACACGGGGACACATACACAGGGGCATTTACACAGGGACAATTACACAGGGGCACTTACACGGGGACACTTACACGGGGACACTTACACAGGGACACTTACACAGAGACACTTACACAGAGACACTTACACAGGGGCACTTACACAGGGACACTTACACAGGGGCATTTACACAGGGACACTTACACAGGGGGACTTACACAGGGGCATTTACACAGGGACACTTACACGGGGACACTTACACAGGGACACTTACACAGGGGCATTTACACAGGGACACTTACACAGGGGCATTTACACAGGGGCACTTACACAGGGACACTTAAACAGGGGCATTTACACAGGGGCACTTACACAGGGACACTTACACAGGGGCATTTACACAGGGGCATTTACACAGGGACACTTATACGGGGGCACTTACACAGAGACACTTACACAGGGGGACTTACACGGGCATTTACACAGGAGCACTTACACGGGGACACTTACACAGGGGCATTTACACAGGGACACTTACACGGGGGCACTTACACGGGGGCACTTACACAGGGGCATTTACACAGAGACACTTACACAGGGGCATTTACACAGGGGCACTTACACAGGGGCATTTACACACGGGCATTTACACAGGGAAACTTACACAGGGGTATTTACAAGGGGACACTTACACAGGGGCATTTACACAGGGACACTTACACAGGGGCATTTACACAGGGGCATTTACACAGGGACACTTACACAAAGACACTTACACGGGGCATTTACACAGAGACACTTACACGGGACACTTACATATGGACACTTACACAGGGACATTTACACAGGGGCACTTACACAGGGGCATTTACACAGGGACACTTACACAGGGACACTTACACAGGGGCACTTACACAGGGGCATTTACACAGGGACACTTACACAGGGACATTTACACAGGGGCACTTACACAGGGGCATTTACACAGGGGCATTTACACAGGGACACTTACACGGAGGCACTTACACAGGGGCACTTACACAGGGGCACTTACACAGGGGCACTTACACAGGGGCATTTACACAGAGACACTTACACAGGGACACTTACACAGGGACACTTACACGGGGCACTTACACAGGGACACTTACACAGGGAGACTTACACAGAGACACTTACACAGGGACACTTACACAGGGACACTTACACAGGGGCACTTATACAGGGGCATTTACACAGGGGCATTTACACAGGAACACTTACACAGGGGCACTTACACAGGGGCACTTACACAGGGACACTTACACGGGGGCACTTACACGGGGGCACTTACACAGGGGCATTTACACAGGGGGACTTACACAGGGACACTTACACAGGGGCATTTACACAGGGGCATTTACACAGGAACACTTACACAGGGGCACTTACACAGGGGCACTTACACAGGGACACTTACACAGGGGCATTTACACAGGGGCACTTACACAGGGGCACTTACACAAGTGCACTTACACAGGGAGACTTACACAGAGACACTTACACGGGGGCATTTACACAGGGGCACTTACACAGGGGCATTTACACGGGGACACTTACACAGGGACACTTACACAGGGGCATTTACACAGGGGCATTTACACAGGGACACTTACACAGGGGCATTTACACAGGGGCACTTACACAGGGGCATTTACACAGGGGCATTTACACAAGGACACTTACACAGGGACACTTACACTGGGGCACTTACACAGGGGCATTTACACGGGGGCACTTACACAGGGGCACTTACACAGGGGCATTTACACAGGGCATTTACACAGGGACACAGATTTAGGGTGTGAGGGGACAGATATAAAAGAGACCTAAGGGGTAACGTTTTCACACAGAGGGGGTGGTACGGGTATGGAATGAGCTGCCAGAGGAAGTGGTGGAGGCTGGTACAATTACAGCATTTAAATGGCATTTTTAGATTAGATTACATTACAGTGTGGAAACAGGCCCTTCGGCCCAATAAGTCCACACCGACCCGCCGAAGCGCAACCCACCCATACCCCTACATTTACCCCTTACCTACCACTATGGGCAATTTAGCATGGCCAATTCACCCTGACCTGCACATCTTTGGACTGTGGGAGGAAACCCACGCAGACACGGGGAGAACGTGCAAACTCCACACAGTCAGTCACCTGAGGTGGGAATTGAACCCGGGTCTCTGGCGCTGTGAGATAGCAGTGCTAACCACTGTGCCACCGTGCCGCCCATTTGGATGGGTATATGAATGGGAAGGGTTTAGAGGGATATGGGCCGGGTGGTGGCAGGTGGGACTAGATTGGGTTGGGATATCTGGTCAGGACAAGTTGGCCTGAGGGGTCTGTTTCCGTGCTGGAGATCTCTATGACTCTAAAAACAGGAAGAGTGTGCAGGGCAGGAAAGGGAAATCAGGGAATTACTGCATATTTAAGCTGGTGAGTGATTTGGAAAAACAATGTCCAGTGAATCCAAAATGGCCAGCAGTCAACCAAGGTAGTTTCCAGATAAACACATTGATTATTTACTGATTGTTCAGGTGCATGGAGCTGTAAAGGAGATTGGAATTTGGGTTAATACAAACTGGAAGACCTTAGAGAGACTGAGGACTGCAGATGCTGGAGATCAGAGTCGAGAGTGTGGTGCTGGAAAAGCACAGATGGTCAGGCAGCATCCGAGGGGCAGGAGAATCAGCGTTTCAGGCATAAACCCTACACCAGGAATTCCTGATGAAGGGCCAATGCCCAAAACATTGATTCTGCTGCTCCTGTAAGCCCTCACATCTGTACAACAAGTGAAATCGAAGGTGGCATTAATCTCAGTGGGGATGGAATATAATGAGAACAATGTGATTTTTTTTCCCAAAAATACTGACCTTGGATGCAACACCAAATAGATTCAGCTGAAAAAGGTTAAACAGGAAACAACTCCCAAATGGAGCGTATAATCTGCCAGGTTTAGGAGGTTGAGGGCTGATCTGATAGAGTATTTAAAGTATCATTTTAGAAAGGATTTTTTAGTCTTTTTTCTGCCTTCCTGGGGGAGGTCAGAAAATTAGAATTCAAGCTGGGGCCAGGTGGAGTCCCAGGAAAGGTTGGCGGAAACCTGGAACATTCTCCCCTCAGTGAGATAGAGGCTGGTGCTGGTGTTTGCAACGAGAGATGTGTTCAACCTGGGAGGCTCTGTATTGTCAGTGAGCACAGACTCAATGAGGTAGGGGGTCTCGCTCAGATAAAGGCCCATCAATTAGCCAAGGATAGGTGAGGGATTAGAGTCATAGAGTCATAGAGATGTACAGCATGGAAACAGACCCTTCAGTCCAATCTGTCCATGCCGACCAGATATCCCAACCCAATCTAGTCCCACCTGCCAGCACCCGGCCCATATCCCTCCAAACCCTTCCTATTCATATACCCATCCAAATGCCTCTTAAATGTTGCAATTGTACCAGCCTCCACCACACCCTCTGGCAGCTCATTCCATACACGTACCACCCTCTGCGTGAAAAAGTTGCCCCTTAGGTCTCTTTTATATCTTTCCCCTCTCACCCTAAACTTATGCCCTCTAGTTCTGGACTCCCCCACCCCAGGGAAAAGACTTTGTCTATTTATCCTATCTATGCCCCTCATAATTTTGTAAACCTCTATAAAGTCACCCCTCAGCCTCCGACACTCCAGGGAAAACAGCCCCAGCCTGTTCAGCCTCTCCCTGTAGCTCAAATCCTCCAACCCTGGCAACATCCTTGTAGATCTTTTCTGAACCCTTTCAAGTTTCACAACATCTTTCCGATAGTAAGGAGACCAGAACTGCACACAATATTCCAACAGTGGCCTAACCAATGTGACGAGAGGAGAACTCCTGGAATAGTTGAGTCTGGAGTTGAGAAATGCAGGGCTGGGCTGTTGCTCACAGCTTGATATCCCACAGGTGAACTACCGCTGGCTCTGGCTGCATGCACCAACCAACCAGAGATAGTTACACTTCTCCTGAACCACCCAGGAATAAAGATCGGAGAGCAGGACTCGAGGGGGAACACAGTCCTGCACGCACTGGTCACGATAGCAGATGACACAGTGGACAACACTAAGGTTGTTACCGAAATGTACAACAAGATCTTGATTGAAAACAAACAGAGCAACCTGGAGGATATAAAGAACGTCAAAGGACTGACCCCATTACAGCTCGCAGCCAAACTGGGCAAGTTTGAGGCAAGACCTTTTCATTTCTCTATAGAATGGGCACTGGGTCTGTGTTAGAGAGTGGCTATTTACTCAGTGACCTTCGCTGGCAGAGGGTCTGTCACAGCCAGGCAGGGTCAATGTGTACATAATCATACTGACTCTCCTTAGAGAGTCAGTAACCATCGATACACTCATAGAAACAGAGAACTTTCCAGTGCAGTTCAGGCCCTTCGGCCCTCGATGTTCATCGATCTGTGCAACCAATCTGAAGCCTATCTACCCTACACTATTCTATTTTAATCCATATGTTTATCCAGTGACCATTTAAATGCCCTTAAAGTTGGTGAGTCTGCAACTGTTGCAGGCGGGGCGTTCCATGCCCCTACTACTCTCTGAGTAAAGACACTACCTCTGACATCTGTCCTATATCTATCACTCCTCAATTTAAAGCTATGTTCCCTCGTGCTAGCCATCACCATCCGAGGACAAAGGCTCTCACTGTCCACCTTATCTAACCCTCTGATTATCTTCTATGTCCTAATTAAGTCACCTCTCAACCTTCTTCTCTCTAATGAAAACAGCCTCAAGTCCCTCAGCCTTTTCTAGTAAGACCTCCCCTTCACACCAGGCAACATCCTAGTAAATCACCTCTGAACCCTTTCCAAAGCTTCCACATCCCTCCTATAATGCAGTGACCAGAACCGTATGCAATACCCAAAGTACAGACGCACCAGAGTTTTGTAGAGCTGCTCTCAAACTATCAGTTGCCCATAGTGTCCAGAGATGTGTGGATTAGCTGCATTAGTCAGGGATAAATGTGGAGTAATAGGGAATGAATTGGCGGGGTAGTCTTCGGAGGGTCAGTGTGGAGTTGTTGGGTTAAAGGGCCTGTTTCCACACTGTAGGGACAGGGGCTCTAATAAATAAAGGAAACTCCACTCACTAAACTGAGTTACACTCATTCATGGTGTTACATCACCCTCTGTTGACCAAACTGTGAACTGCATAAGGTTCTCGGAACACAAAATGCGCAGTGATTACTGAGTCAGAGATTACAGTGCTGAAAGCCCATTATCTGTTTGTGTTGTGTCACCATTATCTTACCAGACCATAGGGGCTGTTTTCTCTCAGTCTACAATTGCTAATCTAAACCGAGATGCCACGTCCTGTTCCACAGGAAAAGGGGGAATTCCCTTCAGAATGTGCTTTCTTTAATATTAATCCTGTGCTGTCATCCCATCCAGAAATCTGGGGGGAGGTGGGAGTTTCATGCCCAAGTATTTGTGTACATTTGTAAAGGTAAAGCTGCCATACTCCCATAGGACCACTCTCTTCCAGAGAGAGGGAGGGGAAGGGGAAAGGGGAGGGAAGAGGAGAGTGGAGAGGACCACTCTCTTCCAGAGAGAGGGAGGGGAAGGGGAAAGGGGAGGGAAGAGGAGAGTGGAGAGGAGGGTAGAGGGTGGTGGAGAATGAGAGGGGGTGGAGGAGGGAGTGAGGGAGATGGGGGAAAGGGAGAGAGGAGGGGAGAGAGAGAGAGAGACAGAGAGAGAGAAAGGGAGGGGGGGGGAAGGGGAGGAGGGAGAGAGAGAGAATTCAGAGTCTCGCATTTCAAACCCTGTAAACACGTGGATGGAGATGACATTTTTTACCTTTCAGATATTCAGGAGTATCCTCGGAAGAGAAATGAAAGACAAGGAGCACATGGATCTCTCTCGGAAAATTACTGACTGGGCGTATGGTCCCATTTCGTCTTCACTCTATGACATCACTGGAGTGGACACGTTCGAGAGGAATTCCGTTCTGAAAGTTGTCGTCTTTAACACAAAGATCCAGGCAAGTTATTTCCAATTTGACACTTCCAACTCCGAGCTCATCATCTCTGCATCAACAAAGCTTCCTATGACAGGAAAACAAGTGACGGTGCTGAATCGGATTGAAACAGTTGTTTGAAGGACAGGTTCTCCCTCCCCTCACTGAAACCTTTCCCTTTCTCTAAGAACTGATTGAAGTGACACTGATCACTGGTTACACAACCTGTCAAATCGAAATGATGCATCTTCTGCATTCTATTAACTCATCCACTGTCTATCCCTGATAATACATTTCCCTCGACACCGTGGACTCTCATTTTATGTTGGAACATTCAATGTGGCATTTTGTCATATTCCTTCCGGAAATTCGATTAACTGTCTCCCCATTATTCACATTGGTTGTTATTTCCTTAAAGAATGCTAATGAATTAATCAAACACTATTTCCCTTTCACAAATCCACTTTAACTCTGTGGGGTTATGTTAAGATTTTACACTCCTGCTAATAACTTCTTGAATAGATTCCAGCATTTGCCCCATGGTGGATGCTGGACTGACCGGCCTGCAGTTTTCTGCTTCAACAATCTCCTGCCGTTGGATGGAGGAGTCGGGTTTGCTAGTGACAATCTGGCAGCACCTTTTCTAAAATCCAGGGAATGTTGGAAAACTAGAACCAATTCACAGAACAACAAAGAACAAAGAAAATTTACAGCCCAGGAACAGGCCCTTCGGCCCTCCAAGCCTGAGCTGATCCAAATCTACTGTTTAAACCTGTCACCCAATTCCTAAGCATCTGTATCCCTCTGCTCCCCACCTACTCACTCATCTGTCCAGACGCATCTTAAATGAATCTACTGTGCCTGCCTCTACCACCTCTGCTGGCAACGCGTTCCAAACGCCCACCACCCTCTGTGTGAAGTACTTGCCACGTGTATCCCCCTTAAACTTGTCACCTCTCACCTTAAAAGCCTGACCTCTCGTTATTGAATCCTTCACCCTGGGAAAAAGCTTCTCTCAATCCACCCTGTCTATACCCTTCATGATTTTATAAACCTCAATCAGGTCCCTCCTCAATCTCCTTTATTCTAGTGAAAACAAGCCTAACCTAACTCAGATTCTCTTCTATTATCTCAGCAGCCAATCCTTTAGAATGAAGTCCACGAGGGTCAGGGGGACTCTTCAGATTGAAGTTCCAATGACTTTCTCTCACAGTTTTCCTGATGACTTTCTCTCACAGTTTTCCTGATGACTTTCTCTCACAGTTTTCCTGATGACTGTTTCACATTCCTCACCTCGAGAAAACCTCCCTTCAATTCATCTCATTGCTCCATTCACCATCAATTTCTCAGACTCTGTGGAAAATCAACATACACTCTACTGTGTTGAAAAGACCTGTCGAAACTGACTGTCCACCTTTATATTTCTTGCTAGCTTTCCCTGTACCCATTCCTGTCTCCTTCACTAATTCTTTTCTTTGTTCTCCTTTATATACCTTGTCTGATCTTCTGACCTACTCCCCACTTTTGCAGAATTAGAAACTTGGTTTTCTTCTGTTTGACACTATTAGACTTCCTTAGTCAGCCATAGATGGTGTCGAATGCACATTGAGTACTCTGAAATATCTCCTTAAAACTCTACTAGCCCATCCCGTATCCTAATTTCTCAATTAATTTTAGTCGGCTCTGCTCCTAAATCATATGTTAAAATTACAAATGGGTTGAACAGGGTAGGACTGGAGAGACAGAGAGAGAGAAAATTGTTTTGTTCAGCAAAAGGTGTTAAGACTTTGGGACTAAAGGCAGGTATTTTGGAGTTGGGCCACAGATCATTCATGACCTCACTGAATGGCAGAATGGGCTGAAAGGGCAGAATGGCCTTCACCTGTTCCTAATCCAAAACTATACAAGACAATTCCTAACAAATCCAAGGGGGAAAATGAAAAGTGTCCTCATTCAGCAGAGCAACATGAAACTCACTGTCACAGAAATTACTTCAGCTAAATAGTTTTGATTCTTTCAAAAAGAAGTTAAACTTGCATGATAATGAAATTAGAAGAAATTGCTCAGAAGCTGAAGTGAACGATTAAATGGAAGAGGCTTGCGTGAAGTATAAATACCAACACACTAACCAAGCAGATAAACAGGAGGCTGGAAGAATTTAACTGGCTTGTGCTTTTCCAGCCTCCTGTTTATCGATTTTTTTGTGGAAGATTTATGAGGGCAGAGCGGTAGATGTGATCTATATGGACTTCAGTAAGGCGTTCGACAAGATTCCCCATGGGAGACTGATTAGCAAGGTTAGATCTCATGGATTACAGGGAGAACTAGCCATTTGGATACAGAACTGGCTCAAAGGTAGAAGACAGAGGGTGGTGGTGGAGGGTTGTTTTTCAGACTGGAGGCCTGTGACCAGTGGAGTACCACAAGGATTGGTGCTGGGCCCTCTACTTTTTGTCATTTACATAAATGATTTGGATGTGAACATAAGAGGTACAGTTAGTAAGTTTGCAGATGACACCAAAATTGGAGGTGTAGTGGACAGCGAAGAGGGTTACCTCCGATTTACAACAGGATCTGGACCAGATGGGCCAATAGGCTGAGAAGTGGCAGATGGAGTTTAATTCCGATAAATGTGAGGTGCTGCATTTTGGGAAAGCAAATCTTAGCAGGACTTATACACTTAATGGTAAGGTCCTAGGGAGTGTTGCTGAACAAAGAGACCTTGGAGTGCAGGTTCATAGCTCCTTGAAAGTGGAGTCGCAGGTAGATAGGATAGTGAAGAAGGCGTTTGGTATGCTTTCCTTTATTGGTCAGAGTATTGAGTACAGGAGTTGGGAGGTCATGTTGCGGCTGTACAGGACATTGGTTAGGCCACTGTTGGAATATTGCATACAATTCTGGTCTCCTTCCTATCAGAAGGATGTTGTGAAACTTGAAATGATTCAGAAAAGATTTACAAGGATGTTACCAGGGTTGGAGGATTTGAGCTACAGGGAGAGGCTGAACAGGTTGGGGTTGTTTTCTCTGGAGCATCGGAGGCTGAGGGGTGACCTTATAGAGATTTACAAAATTATGAGGGGCATGGATAGGATAAATAGACAAAGTCTTTTCCCTGGGGTCGGCGAGCCCAGAACTAGAGGGCATAGGTTTAGGGTGAGAGGGGAAAGATATAAAAGAGACCTAAGGGGCAACTTTTTCACACAGAGGGTGGTGCGTGTATGGAATGAGCTGCCAGAGGATGTGGTGGAGGCTAGTCCGATTGCAACATTTAAGAGGCATTTGGATGGGTATATGAATAGGAAGGGTTTGGAGGGATATGGGCTGGGTGGTGGGAGGTGGGAATAGATTAGTTTGGGATATCTGGTCAGCATGGACGGGTTGGACCGAAGGGTCTGTTTCCGTGCTGTACATCTCTATGACTCTGTGACTTTGGATTCCAGCATCTGCAGTTTTTTTTTTCTCTAACACTAATCAAGCAGAATGGCTTTATTTTGGAAAATGCTACAAAATTAGGACATTCGATGGTCATCACCTTTCTTTCTAAAGTCATTTTAAAAAGGTTATTTTGTCCTTGGTTTTTTGAAGAGAGGTCATAAAGGCAGAGATGTCACAGAGTCAAGGGAGGAACAGTTTAACAATGGAAGGGGATCAGCCCGTTCTCCCAGTTCAGGTTTTCTCTCGTTTGGTTTTAGCTATAGTAGTCACTAGACGTAAGAGTTGGACGGTTCAGTCAAGAAATCCTCTGGCCTTGTTCGGAAATCGGTTTGGATGTTGTTCCCTCTTGCCTGTTTGAATTGACCTTTCTGCCAAGGACTGTGGTTGTGGGATGTTACTGGATTGGAACAGTCCGTTAGGTAATAGTTGCTGTGTCTAGTCAGTTAAGTTTTCCAATCATTGAGTTATTCTAAATTCTGTTTTCTTTGGTTCGTGTTTCAACACTGGTGTTTAAATAAATTCTTTTGCTTAAAGCCGAGTGGTTTGCCCAGCTGCATCACTCCTGAATGACCCACTTCATGTCCACCTTTACAATAAGAAAAGGTTAGGGTCTGGGCTACTTTGGTGGGGGGTGGGGGGGCTCTGGCCTGGTCAAGGTAGTTTCATGCTGTGTAATTAATGTATACATCAAAATCAGACACCCTGGCCCTCACAAGCTACAGGACTTTTGTGTTCACTTTGTGAAAGTTGTATTTCACGCTTGACCTTCCCAACAATCTTACCAAGTTAAAACCCAAGAGGATGCTGCAGATGCTGGAAATCAAAAACAGAACTTGCTGGAAAAGCTCAGCAGGTCTGGCAGCATCTGTAATTTTGGGTCAGTGACCCTTCCCCTTAGAGAAGGTCACTCAGCCCGTAACTTAACTCCTAAGTCTGCTGAGCGTTCCCAGTAATTTGTTTTTGTTTTATCGAGTTGTTGCATTAGCACGCTAAGTGTCCCTTTAAACTCATCACGGAAAGTTAGGGCTGGCCGGTGATTAAAACGGTGAGCACCTCTTTTAATATCTCGGTTCCCACAACGCCTGCTTCTCCAGCATATGGAGCAGTGTAGCTGCAGACTCACATGGCTGCAGGGAGGCAGGGTTTAAAGTTTGGCTGAAACTTTCGTTCAGCGCTTTCTTTTCTTATTCAAAGGTCACACGACACCGGGTTATAGTCCAACAGGTGGTTTGGAAACTGTGAGCTTTCAGAGCCCCCACTCCTTCCTCAGGAAGCTAGTGAGAGAGAATACATTGGACACAGAATTTGTTGTAAAAGATCAAAGGATTATACAACTGATGCAAATGTTTTGAACAACCGTCGATTGCTGTCAAGATTAGAGTGGTGCTGGAAAAGCACAGCAGGTCAAGCAGCATCCGAGGAGCAGGAAAATCGATGTTTCGGGCAAAAGCCCTTCATCAGGAATCAGCTATGGATCAGGAATCAGGAATTAGCAACTCTAGCTTGCTGTTAAGTCTTTAATCTGTGAGAAGGGGGATACAGGTTGCGATTGATTAATAGACAAATCCCAGAATTTCTTTCAAGTCACTGCCCCAAGATAACTTCAGGTTTTATCAGAATCAAGGTGACACCTCAGTTCAGACAGTGTCTTTTAAGGGTGAGGCCACATTTCAAGTCTGTTTGCATCGCAGCCGGGAGTCAGACTGGTTTTATTTCCAAAGTCAGAATTTATTAAGTGTCACATCGACTGACTGTCTAGAGATCACATGCTTTTTGAATAAAACAGCATATCTCTGTAAATATAAATTCACCCAATAGACATATATGTGTGAGGGAGGGGGGGGGGAGAGAAAAGAGAGAGAGAGGTGAGTGTGTATGTGTGTGTGAGAGACAGAGAGAGGTGAGTGTGTGTGTGAGAGAGAGACACAGGGAGAGAGGTGAGTGTGTGCATGTGTGTGTGAGAGAGAGAGAGGGAGAGAGGTGAGTGTGTGTGTGTGTGTGTGTGTGTGAGAGAGAGAGAGGGAGAGAGGTGAGTGTGTGTGTGTGTGAGAGAGAGAGAGAGGGAGAGAGGTGAGTGTGTGTGTGTGTGTGTGTGAGTGAGAGAGAGAGACAGACAGACAGATGAGTGTGTGCATGTGTGTGTGTGTGACAGAAAAAGGGAGAGAGGTGAGTGTGTGCGCGTGCACGAGAGACAGAGAAAGAGAGGTGAGTGTGTGCGCGTGCGTGTGCGTCAGAGAAAGAGAGAGGGAGATAGGTGAGTGTGTGTGTGTGAGAGAGACAGGTGAGTGTGTGCATGCGTGTGTGTGAGAGACAGAGAAAGGGAGAGAAGTGAGTGTGTGTGATTGTGTGTGTGTGTGACAGAGAAAGGGAGACAGGTGTGTGTGTGTGTGACAGAGAAAGGGAGACAGGTGTGTGTGTGTGTGTGTGGGAGAGAGACAGAGAGAGGTGAGTGTGTGTGTGTGTGTGTGACAAAGAAAGGGAGAGAGGTGAGTGTGTGTATGAGAGAGACAGAGAGAGGTGAGTGTGTGCATGTGTGTGAGTGTGAGAGAGAGAGAGAGAGAGAGAGAGAGACAGGTGAGTGTGTGCATGCGTGTGTGTGTGAGAGACAGAGAAAGGGAGAAAGGTGTGTGTGTGAGAGACAACAAAAGGGAGAGAGGTGTGTGTGTGCGTGTGTGTGTGCGCGGGCGTGTGCATGTGTGTGTGTGAGAGACAGAGAGAGGGAGAGAGGTGAGTATGTGTGTGAGGGAGACAGGTGAG
>NW_027310697.1:45000-52068 GCF_047496795.1 Chiloscyllium punctatum
TGTGTGTGTGTGTGTGTGTCAGAGAAAGGGAGAGAGGTGAGTGTGTGTGTGTGTGTGTGTGTGTGTGTGTGACAGAGAAAGGGTTGAGAGGTGAGTGTGTGTGTGTGTGTGTGTGTGACAGAGAAAGGGAGAGAGGTGTGTGTGTGTGTGTGTGTGTCAGAGAAAGGGAGAGAGGTGAGTGTGTGTGTGTGTCAGAGAAAGGGAGAGAGGTGAGTGTGTGTGTGTGTGTGTGTGTGTGTCAGAGAAAGGGAGAGAGGTGTGTGTGTGTGTGTGTGTGACAGAGAAAGGGGGAGAGGTGAGTGTGTGTGTGACAGAGAAAGGGGGAGATAGGTGAGTGTGTGTGTGTGTGTGTGTGTGTGTGACAGAGAAAGGGAGAGAGGAGAGTGTGTGTGAGTGTGTGTGTGTGACAGAGAAAGGGGGAGAGGTGAGTTAGTGTGTGTGAGAGTGTGTGTGACAGAGAAAGGGAGAGAGGTGAGTGTGTGTGTGTGTGTGTGTGTCAGAGAAAGGGAGAGAGGTGTGTGTGGGTGTGTGTGACAGAGAAAGGGAGAGAGAGGTGTGTGTGAGTGTGTGTGTGTGTGTGTGTGACAGAGAAAGGGAGAGAGAGGTGTGTGTGTGTGTGAGTGTGTGTGTGTGTGTGTGTGTGTGTGTGTGACAGAGAAAGGGAGAGAGGTGAGTGTGTGTGTGTGTGTGTGACAGAGAAAGGGAGAGAGGTGAGTGTGTGTGTGTGTGACAGAGAAAGGGAGAGAGGTGAGTGTGTGTGTGTGTGTGTGTGTGTGTGTGACAGAGAAAGGGAGAGAGGTGAGTGTGTGTGTGACAGAGAAAGGGAGAGAGGTGAGTGTGTGTGTGTGTGTGTGTGTGTGTGTGACAGAGAAAGGGAGAGAGGTGAGTGTGTGTGTGTGTGTGTGACAGAGAAAGGGAGAGAGGTGAGTGTGTGTGTGTGTGTGTGTGAGAGAGAGACAGAGAGGGAGAGAGGTGAGGGTGTGTGTGTGTGTGTGTGTGTGTGTGACAGAGAAAGGGAGAGAGGTGAGTGTGTGTGTGTGTGACAGAGAAAGGGAGAGAGGTGAGTGTGTGTGTGTGTGTGTGTGAGAGAGACAGAGAGGGAGAGAGGTGAGGGTGTGTGTGTGTGACAGAGAAAGGGAGAGAGGTGTGTGTGTGTGTGTGTGTGTGTGTGACAGAGAAAGGGAGAGAGAGGTGTGTGTGTGTGTGTGTGTGTGTGAGTGTGTGTGTGTGTGTGTGTGACAGAGAAAGGAGAGAGGTGAGTGTGTGTGTGTGTGTGTGTGACAGAGAAAGGGAGAGAGATGAGTGTGTGTGTGTGTGTGTGTGTGTGACAGAGAAAGGGGGAGAGGTGAGTGTGTGTGTGTGTGTGTGTGTGTGTGTGTGTGTGTGACAGAGAAAGGGGGAGATAGGTGAGTGTGTGTGTGTGTGTGTGTGTGACAGAGAAAGGGAGGGAGGTGAGTGTGTGTGTGTGTGACAGAGAAAGGGAGAGAGGTGAGTGTGTGTGTGTGTGTGTGTGTGTGTGTGACAGAGAAAGGGAGAGAGGTGAGTGTGTGTGTGTGTGTGTGAGACAGAGAAAGGGAAGGGAGGAGGTGAGTGTGTGTGTGTGTGACAGAGAAAGGGAGAGAGGTGAGTGTGTGTGTGTGTGTGTGACAGAGAAAGGGAGGGAGGTGAGTGTGTGTGTGTGTGTGTGTGTGTGTGTGTGAGTGTGTGTGTGTGTGTGACAGAGAAAGGGAGAGAGAGGTGTGTGTGTGTGTGTGTGACAGAGAAGGGAGGGAGGTGAGTGTGTGTGTGTGTGACAGAGAAAGGGAGAGGAGGTGTGTGTGTGTGTGTGACAGAGAAAGGGAGAGAGGTGTGTGTGTGTGTGTGTGACAGAGAAAGGGAGAGAGGTGTGTGTGTGTGTGTGTGACAGAGAAAGGGAGGGAGGTGTGTGTTTGTGTGTGTGTGTGGGTGTGACAGAGAAAGGGAGAGAGGTGTGTGTGTGTGTGTGTGACAGAGAAAGGGAGAGAGGTGTGTGTGTGTGTGTGTGTGACAGAGAAAGGGAGGGAGGTGTGTGTTTGTGGGTGTGTGTGGGTGTGACAGAGAAAGGGAGAGAGGTGAGTGTGTGTGTGTGTGTGTGTGTGAGACAGAGAAAGGGAGAGAGGTGAGTGTGTGTGTGTGTGAGTGTGTGTGTGTTTGTGTGTGAGACAGAGAAAGGGAGAGAGGTGAGTGTGTGTGTGTGTGTGTGTGACAGAGAAACGGAGAGAGGTGTGTGTGTGTGTGTGTGTGTGTGTGTGTGAGACAGAGAAAGGGAGAGAGGTGAGTGTGTGTGTGTGTGTGTGGGTGTGACAGAGAAAGGGAGAGAGGTGTGTGTGTGTGTGTGTGTGTGTGTGTGTGTGACAGAGAAAGGGAGAGAGGTGTGTGTGTGTGTGGTGACAGAGAAACGGAGAGAGCTGTGTGTGGGTGTGTGTGGGTGTGTGTGCATCAGAGAAAGGGAGAGAGGTGAGTGTGTGTGTGTGTGTGTGTGTGTGTGTGACAGAGAAAGGGAGAGAGGTGTGTGTGTGTGTGTGTGTGACAGAGAAAGGGAGGGAGGTGTGTGTTTGTGTGTGTGTGTGGGTGTGACAGAGAAGGGAGAGAGGTGAGTGTGTGTGTGTGTGAGACAGAGAAAGGGAGAGAGGTGAGTGTGTGTGTGTGTGTGTGTTTGTGTGTGAGACAGAGAAAGGAGAGAGGTGAGTGTGTGTGTGTGTGTGTGTGTGTGTGACAGAGAAACGGAGAGAGGTGTGTGTGTGTGTGTGTGTGACAGAGAAAGGGAGAGAGGTGAGTGTGTGTGTGTGTGTGTGTGGGTGTGACAGAGAAAGGGAGAGAGGTGTGTGTGTGTGTGTGTGTGTGTGTGACAGAGAAAGGGAGAGAGGTGTGTGTGTGTGTGTGTGTGTGTGTGTGACAGAGAAACGGAGAGAGCTGTGTGTGGGTGTGTGTGGGTGTGTGTGTGTGTGTGCATCAGAGAAAGGGAGAGAGGTGAGTGTTGTGTGTGTGTGTGTGTGTGGGTGTGACAGAGAAAGGGAGAGAGGTGAGTGTGTGAGTGTGTGTGTGTGTGCGCGACAGAGAAACGGAGAGAGGTGTGTGTGGGTGTGTGACAGAGAAAGGGAGAGAGGTGAGTGTGTGTGTGTGTGTGTGAGAGAGACAGAGAGGGAGAGAGGTGAGGGTGTGTGTGCGCGAGAGAGGTGAGGTGTGTGTGAGGTCGAGAGGTGTGTGTGTGAGGGAGAGAGAGAGACCAGAGAGGGAGAGAGGTGAGGGTGGTGTGTGTGAGAGAGAGGTGAGGGTGTGTGTGAGGGAGAGAGGTGAGGGTGTGTGTGAGGGAGAGAGGTGAGGGTGTGTGTGAGGGAGAGAGGTGAGGGTGTGTGTGTGTGAGAGAGAGGTGAGGGTGTGTGTGAGGGAGAGAGAGAGACAGAGAGGGAGAGAGGTGAGGGTGTGTGTGTGTGAGAGAGGTGAGGGTGTGTGTGAGGGAGAGAGGTGAGGGTGTGTGTGAGGGAGAGGAGGTGAGGGTGTGTGTGTGTGAGAGAGAGGTGAGTGTGTGTGTGAGGGAGAGAGGTGAGGGTGTGTGTGAGGGAGAGAGGTGAGTGTGTGTGTGTGTGAGAGAGAGACAGAGAGGGAGAGAGGTGAGGGTGTGTGTGTGAGGGAGAGAGGTGAGGTGTGTGTGTGTGGGAGAGAGAGAGTGAGGGTGTGTGTGAGGAGAGAGGTGAGTGTGTGTGTGTGTGAGAGACAGAGAGAGAGGTGAGGGTGTGTGTGAGGGAGAGAGGTGAGGTGGTGTGTGTGTGAGAGAGAGGTGAGGGTGTGTGTGTGTGAGAGAGAGGTGAGGGTGTGTGTGTGTGAGAGAGAGTGAGGGTGGTGTGAGGAGAGAGGTGAGTGTGTGTGGTGTGTGAGAGAGAGGTGAGGGTGTGTGAGGGAGAGAGGTGAGGGTGTGTGTGAGGGAGAGAGGTGAGGGTGTGTGTGTGGGAGAGAGGTGAGGGTGTGTGTGTGTGAGAGAGGTGAGGGTGTGTGTGTGTGAGAGAGAGAGACAGAGAGGGAGAGAGGTGAGGGTGTGTGTGAGGGAGAGAGGTGAGGTGTGTGTGTGAGGAGAGAGGTGAGGGTGTGTGTGAGGGAGAGAGGTGAGGTTGTGTGTGAGGGAGAGAGGTGAGGGTGTGTGTGGGGAGAGAGGTGAGGTGTGTGTGAGGTGAGAGAGAGAGAGCAGAGAGGGGAGAGAGGTGAGGGTGTGTGTGTGTGAGGAGAGAGGTGAGGGTGTGTTGAGGAGAGAGAGAGACAGAGAGGAGAGAGGTGAGGGTGTGTGTGTGTGAGAGAGGTGAGGGTGTGTGTGAGGAGAGAGGTGAGGTGTGTGTGAGGGAGAGAGGTGAGGGTGTGTGTGTGTGAGAGAGAGGTGAGTGTGTGTGTGAGGGAGAGAGGTGAGTGTGTGTGTGAGAGAGACAGAGAGGAGAGAGGTGAGGGTGTGTGTGAGGGAGAGAGGTGAGGGTGTGTGTGAGGGAGAGAGGTGAGGTGTGTGTGTGAGAGGAGAGGTGAGGTGGTGTGAGGGAGAGAGGTGAGTGTGTGTGTGTGTGTGAGAGAGACAGAGAGGGAGAGAGGTGAGGGTGTGTGTGAGGGAGAGAGGTGAGGGTGTGTGTGTGTGGAGAGAGGTGAGGGTGTGTGTGAGTGAGAGAGAGGTGAGGGTGTGTGTGAGGAGAGAGGTGAGTGTGTGTGTGTGAGGAGAGAGGTGAGGGTGTGTGTGAGGGAGAGAGGAGTGTGTGTGTGAGGGAGAGAGGTGAGGGTGTGTGTGAGGGAGAGAGGTGAGGGTGTGTGTGAGGGAGAGAGGTGAGTGTGTGTGTGAGGAGAGAGGTGAGGGTGTGTGTGAGGGAGAGAGGTGAGGTTGTGTGTGAGGGAGAGAGGTGAGGGTGTGTGTGTGTGAGAGAGAGACAGAGAGGGAGAGAGGTGAGGGTGTGTGTGAGGGAGAGAGGTGAGGTGTGTGTGTGTGAGAGAGGTGAGGGTGTGTGTGAGGGAGAGAGAGAGACAGAGAGGGAGAGAGGTGAGGGTGTGTGTGAGGGAGAGAGGTGAGGGTGTGTGTGAGGGAGAGAGGTGAGGTGTGTGTGAGGGAGAGAGAGAGACAGAGAGGGAGAGAGTGAGGGTGTGTGTGAGGAGAGAGAGGTGAGGGTGTGTGTGAGGGAGAGAGGTGAGGGTGTGTGTGAGGGAGAGAGGTGAGGGTGTGTGTGCGCGAGAGAGGTGAGGGTGTGTGTGAGGGAGAGAGGTGAGGGTGTGTGTGTGAGAGAGAGAGACAGAGAGGGAGAGAGGATGAGGGTGTGTGTGAGGGAGAGAGGTGAGGGTGTGTGTGAGGGAGAGAGAGACAGAGAGGGAGAGAGGTGAGGGTGTGTGTGAGGGAGAGAGGTGAGGGTGTGTGTGAGGGAGGAGAGGTGAGGGTGTGTGTGAGGGAGAGAGGTGAGTGTGTGTGAGGGAGAGAGAGAGACAGAGAGGGAGAGAGGTGAGGGTGTGTGTGAGGGAGAGAGGTGAGGGTGTGTGTGAGGGAGAGAGGTGAGGGTGTGTGTGAGGGAGAGAGAGAGACAGAGAGGGAGAGAGGTGAGGGTGTGTGTGAGGGAGAGAGGTGAGGGTGTGTGTGAGGAGAGAGGTGAGGGTGTGTGTGTGTGAGAGGAGTGGTTGAGGGTGTGTGTGAGGGAGAGAGGTGAGGGTGTGTGTGAGGGAGAGAGGTGAGGGTGTGTGTGAGGGAGAGAGAGAGACAGAGAGGGAGAGAGGTGAGGGTGTGTGTGAGGGAGAGAGGTGAGGGTGTGTGTGAGGGAGAGAGGTGAGGGTGTGTGTGAGGGAGAGAGGTGAGGGTGTGTGTGAGGGAGAGAGAGAGAGAGAGTGAGGGAGAGAGGTGAGGGTGTGTGTGAGGGAGAGAGGTGAGGGTGTGTGTGAGGGAGAGAGGTGAGGGTGTGTGTGATGGAGAGAGAGAGACAGAGAGGGAGAGAGGTGAGGGGTGTGTGTGAGGGAGAGAGGTGAGGGTGTGTGTGAGGGAGAGAGGTGAGGGTGTGTGTGAGGGAGAGGAGAGAGACAGAGAGGGAGAGAGGTGAGGGTGTGTGTGAGGGAAAGAGAGGTGAGGGGGTGTGTGTGAGGGAGAGAGGTGAGGGTGTGTGTGAGGGAGAGAGGTGAGGGTGTGTGTGAGGGAGAGAGGTGAGATGTGTGTGTGAGGGAGAGAGGTGAGGGTGTGTGTGCGCGAGAGAGGTGAGGGTGTGTGTGAGGGAGAGAGGTGAGGGTGTGTGTGTGAGGGAGCGAGGTGAGGGTGTGTGTGCGCGAGAGAGGTGAGGGTGTGTGTGAGGGAGAGAGGTGAGGGTGTGTGTGTGTGAGGGAGAGAGGTGAGTGTGTGTGTGTGAGGGAGAGAGGTGAGGGTGTGTGTGAGGGAGAGAGGTGAGGGTGTGTGTGAGGGAGAGAGAGAGACAGAGAGGGAGAGAGGTGAGGGTGTGTGTGCGCGAGAGAGGTGAGGGTGTGTGTGAGGAGAGAGGTGAGGGTGTGTGTGAGGGAGAGAGGTGAGGGTGTGTGTGAGGGGAGGAGAGGTGAGGGTGTGTGTGAGGGAGTGAGGTGAGGGTGTGTGTGCGCGAGAGAGGTGAGTGTGTGTGTGAGGGAGAGAGAGAGACAGAGAGGGAGAGAGGAGAGGGTGTGTGTGTGTGAGGGAGAGAGGTGAGGGTGTGTGTGAGGAGAGAGAGGTGAGGGTGTGTGTGTGTGAGGGAGAGAGGTGAGGGTGTGTGTGAGGGAGAGAGGTGAGGGTGTGGTGTGTGAGAGAGAGACAGAGAGGGAGAGAGGTGAAGGTGTGTGTGAGGGAGAGAGGTGAGGGTGTGTGTGAGGTGAGAGAGGTGAGGGTGTGTGGGTGTGACGAGAGGTGAGGGTGTGTGTGTGAGAGAGAGACAGAGAGGGAGAGGGGAGGGTGTGAGTGTGTGGAGGGAGAGAGGTGAGGGTGTGTGTGAGGGAGAGAGGTGAGGGTGTTGTGTGAGGGAGAGAAGAGACAGAGAGGAGAGAGGAGGAGGGTGTGTGTGTGTGAGAGGAGAGACAGAGAGGGAGAGAGGTGCGAGGGCTGTGTGGTGAGGG
>NW_027310698.1:7500-52020 GCF_047496795.1 Chiloscyllium punctatum
TGTTTCAGAGTGAGTGTGAGTGTGAGTGTGTTTGAGAGTGAGCATGAGTGAGTGTGTGTCCGGGTTGTGTGAGTGAGTGAGTGTGAGTGTGAGTGTGTCTGGGTGTGTGAGTGAGTGTGTGTGTGTGTCTGGGTGTATGAGTGTGTGAGTGAGTGCGAATGTGTTTGTCTGGGTGTGTGAGTGTGTTTGAGAGTGAGTGCGAGTGTGTGTGTGTGTCTGTGTGTGTGTGTGAGTGAGTGTGAGTGTGTTTGAGAGTGAGTATGAATGTGAGTGTGTCTGGGTGTGTGAGTGAGTGAGTGTGAGTCTGTGTGTCTGGGTGTGTGAGTGAGAGTGAGTATGTGTGCATCTGGGTGTGTGAGTGTGAGAGTGAGTGTGAGTGTGAGTGTGTCTGGGTGTGTGAGTGAGTGAGTGTGTGTGTGTCTGGGTGTATGAGTGTGTGAGTGAGTGTGAGTGTGTATGAGTGTGTGAGAGAGCGTGATTGTGAGTGTGTCTGGGTGTGTGAGTGAGTGAGTGTGAGTGTGTTTGAGAGTGAGTGTGTGTGTGTATCTGGGTGTATGAGTGTGTGAGTGAGTGTGAGTGTGAGTGTGTCTGGGTGTGTGAGTGAGTGAGTGTGTGTGTGTATCTGGGTGTATGAGTGTGTGAGTGAGTGTGAGTGTGTCTGGGTGTGTGAGTGAGTGTGTGTGTGTGTATCTGGGTGTATGAGTGTGTGAGCGTGTGTGTGTATCTGGGTGTATGAGTGTGTGAGTGAGTGTGAGTGTGAGTGTGTTTGGGTGTATGAGTGTGTGTGAGTGTGAGCGTGAGAGTGAGTGTGAGTGTGTGTGTGTATCTGGGTGTATGAGTGTGTGTGTGAGTGTGAGTGTGAGTGTGTCTGGGTGTGAGAGTGAGTGTGAGTGTGAGTGTGTCTGGGTGTGTGAGTGAGTGAGTGTGAGCGTGTGTGTGTCTGGGTGTGTGAGTGTGTGTGTGTGAGTGCGTGTGTGTGTCTGGGTGTGTGAGTGTGAGAGTGAGTATGTGTGTGAGTGTGAGTGTGTCTGGGTGTGTGAGTGTGTGTATGTGAGTGCGTGTGTGTGTCTGGGTGTGTGAGTGTGAGAGTGAGTATGTGTGTGTGTGTCTGGGTGTGTGAGTGTGTGTGTGTGAGTGCGTGTCTGTGTCTGGGTGTGTGAGTGTGACAGTGAGTGAGAGTGTGAGTGTGAGTGTGTCTGGGTGTGTGACTGAGTGTGTGTGAGTGTGCGTGTGTCTGGGTGTGTGAGTGTGTGTGTGTGAGTGCGTGTGTGTGTCTGGGTGTGTGAGTGTGAGAGTGAGTGTGTGTGTGAGTGTGAGTGTATCTGGGTGTGTGAGTGAGTGAGTGTGAGCGTGTGTGTGTCTGGGTGTGTGAGTGTGTGTGTGTGAGTGCGTGTGTGTGTCTGGGTGTGTGGGTGTGAGAGTGAGTATGTGTGTGAGTGTGAGTGTGTCTGGGTGTGTGAGTGTGTGTATGTGAGTGCGTGTGTGTGTCTGGGTGTGTGAGTGTGAGAGTGAGTATGTGTGTGTGTGAGTGTGTCTGGGTGTGTGAGTGTGTGTATGTGAGTGCGTGTGTGTGTCTGGGTGTGTGAGTGTGAGAGTGAGTGTGTGTGTGTCTGGGTGTGTGACTGAGTGTGTGTGTGTGCGTGTGTCTGGGTGTGTGTGTGTGAGTGCGTGTCTGTGTCTGGGTGTGTGAGAGTGAGTGTGTGTGAGTGTGAGTGTGTCTGGGTGTGTGAGTGAGTGTGTGTGAGTGTGAGTGCGTCTGTGTGTGCGAGTGAGTGTGCGTGAGTGTGAGTGTGTCTGGGTGTGTGAGTGTGAGAGTGAGTATGTGTGTGAGTGTGAGTGTGTCTGGGTGTGTGAGTGTGTGTGAGTGTGTGTATGTGAGTGCGTGTGTGTGTCTGGGTGTGTGAGTGTGAGAGTGAGTGTGTGTGTGAGTGTGAGTGTGTGTGTGTCTGGGTGTGTGACTGAGTGTGTGTGAGTGTGCGTGTGTCTGGGTGTGTGAGTGTGAGAGTGAGTATGTGTGTGAGTGTGAGTGTGTCTGGGTGTGTGAGTGTGAGAGTGAGTGTGTGTGAGTGTGAGTGTGTCTGGGTGTGTGAGAGTGAGTGTGTGTGAGTGTGTGTATGTGAGTGCGTGTCTGTGTCTGGGTGTGTGAGTGTGAGAGTGAGTGTGTGTGTGAGTGTGAGTGTGAGTGTGTCTGGGTGTGTGAGTGAGTGTGCGTGAGTGTGAGTGTGTCTGGGTGTGTGAGTGTGAGAGTGAGTATGTGTGTGAGTGTGAGTGTGTCTGGGTGTGTGAGTGTGAGAGTGAGTGTGTGTGAGTGTGAGTGTGTCTGGGTGTGTGACTGAGTGTGTGTGAGTGTGCGTGTGTCTGGGTGTGTGAGTGTGTGTGTGTGAGTGCGTGTCTGTGTCTGGGTGTGTGAGTGTGAGAGTGAGTGTGTGTGTGAGTGTGAGTGTGAGTGTGTCTGGGTGTGTGACTGAGTGTGTGTGAGTGTGCGTGTGTCTGGGTGTGTGAGTGTGTGTGTGTGAGTGCGTGTGTGTGTCTGGGTGTGTGAGTGTGTGTATGTGAGTGTGAGTGTGTCTGGGTGTGTGAGTGTGTGACTGAGTGCGTGTGAGTGTGCGTGTGTCTGGGTGTGTGAGTGTGTGTGTGTGAGTGCGTGTGTGTGTCTGGGTGTGTGAGTGTGAGAGTGAGTGTGTGTGTGAGTGTGAGTGTGTCTGGGTGTGTGAGTGTGTGTATGTGAGTGCGTGTGTGTGTCTGGGTGTGTGAGTGTGAGAGTGAGTGTGTGTGTGAGTGTGAGTGTGTGTGTGTCTGGGTGTGTGACTGAGTGTGTGTGTGTGCGTGTGTCTGGGTGTGTGTGTGTGAGTGCGTGTCTGTGTCTGGGTGTGTGAGAGTGAGTGTGTGTGAGTGCGTGTCTGTGTCTGGGTGTGTGAGAGTGAGTGTGTGTGAGTGTGAGTGTGTCTGGGTGTGTGAGTGAGTGTGTGTGAGTGTGAGTGCGTCTTGGTGTGTGAGTGAGTGCGTGAGTGTGAGTGTGTCTGGGTGTGTGAGTGTGAGAGTGAGTATGTGTGTGAGTGTGAGTGTGTCTGGGTGTGTGAGTGTGAGTGTGAGTGTGTGTATGTGAGTGCGTGTGTGTGTCTGGGTGTGTGAGTGTGAGAGTGAGTGTGTGTGTGAGTGTGAGTGTGTGTGTGTGTGTGTCTGGGTGTGTGACTGAGTGTGTGTGAGTGTGCATGTGTGGGTGTGTGAGTGTGAGAGTGAGTATGTGTGTGAGTGTGAGTGTGTCTGGGTGTGTGAGTGTGAGAGTGAGAGTGAGTGTGTGTGAGTGTGAGTGTGTCTGGGTGTGTGAGTGTGAGAGTGAGTGTGTGTGAGTGTGTGTATGTGAGTGCGTGTCTGTGTCTGGGTGTGTGAGTGTGAGAGTGAGTGTGTGTGTGAGTGTGAGTGTGAGTGTGTCTGGGTGTGTGACTGAGTGTGTGTGAGTGTGCGTGTGTCTGGGTGTGTGAGTGTGTGTGTGTGAGTGCGTGTGTGTGTCTGGGTGTGTGAGTGTGAGTGTGACTGTGTCTGGGTGTGTGACTGAGTGTGTGTGAGTGTGAGTGTGTCTGGGTGTGTGTGTGAGTGTGTGTGTGAGTGTGTCTGGGTGTGTGAGTGTGAGTGTGTCTGGGTGTGTGTCTGGGTGTGTGAGTGAGTGTGTGTCTGGGTGTGTGTCTGGGTGTGTGAGTGTGTCTGGGTGTGTGAGTGAGTGTGTGTCTGGGTCTGTGTCTGGGTGTGTGAGAGTGAGTGTGTGTGAGTGTGAGTGTGTCTGGGTGTGTGAGTGAGTGTGTGTCTGGGTGTGTGAGTGTGTCTGGGTGAGTGAGTGTGTGTCTGGGTGTGTGTCTGGGTGTGTGAGTGAGTGTGTGTCTGGGTGTGTGTCTGGGTGTGTGTCTGGGTGTGTGTCTGGGTGTGTGAGTGTGTCTGGGTGTGTGAGTGTGTGTCTGGGTGTGTGTCTGGGTGTGTGAGTGAGTGTGTGAGTGGGTGTGTGTCTGGGTGTGTGAGTGAGTGTGTGTGAGTGTGAGTGTGTCTGGGTGTGTGTCTGGGTGTGTGAGTGAGTGTGTGTCTGGGTGTGTGTCTGGGTGTGTGAGTGTGTCTGGGTGTGTGAGTGTGTCTGGGTGTGTGAGTGAGTGTGTGTCTGGGTGTGTGTCTGGGTGTGTGTCTGGGTGTGTGTCTGGGTGTGTGTCTGGGTGTGTGTCTGGGTGTGCGAGGAGGGGTCCTGCCCTACCTGCTCTCCGGTCAGGGTGACCACATCCAGGGGCCCGTAGGCAAATCTCCCGACCAATACCTGGGGGGCACCGGCAGACACCACCAGATCACAGGCTCGGTGATTGGCTGCTACATTCTGTAGGTCACAAAGATAACAGGAAACCTCATTACCCACACTCCCCAATCCCAGCACATCCCCGTTCACCCCCACACTCCCCAATCCCAGCACATCCCCGTTCACCCCCACACTCCCCAATCCCAGCACATCCCCGTTCACTCCCACACTCCCCAATCCCAGCACATCCCCGTTCACTCCCCACACTCCCCAATCCCAGCACATCCCCGTTCACCCCCACACTCCCCAATCCCAGCACATCCCCGTTCACCCCCACACTCCCCAATCCCAGCACATCCCCGTTCACCCCCACACTCCCCAATCCCAGCACATCCCCGTTCACCCCCACACTCCCCAATCCCAGCACATCCCCGTTCACTCCCACACTCCCCAATCCCAGCACATCCCCGTTCACCCCCACACTCCCCAATCCCAGCACATCCCCGTTCACCCCCACACTCCCCAATCCCAGCACATCCCCGTTCACCCCCACACTCCCCAATCCCAGCACATCCCCGTTCACTCCCACACTCCCCAATCCCAGCACATCCCCGTTCACCCCCACACTCCCCAATCCCAGCACATCCCCGTTCACCCCCACACTCCCCAATCCCAGCACATCCCCGTTCACCCCCACACTCCCCAATCCCAGCACATCCCCGTTCACCCCCACACTCCCCAATCCCAGCACATCCCCGTTCACCCCCACACTCCCCAATCCCAGCACATCCCCGTTCACCCCCACACTCCCCAATCCCAGCACATCCCCGTTCACCCCCACACTCCCCAATCCCAGCACATCCCCGTTCACTCCCACACTCCCCAATCCCAGCACATCCCCGTTCACCCCCACACTCCCCAATCCCAGCACATCCCAGTTCACCCCCACACTCCCCAATCCCAGCACATCCCCGTTCACCCCCACACTCCCCAATCCCAACACATCCCCGTTCACTCCCACACTCCCCAATCCCAGCACATCCCCGTTCACCCCCACACTCCCCAATCCCAACACATCCCCGTTCACTCCCCACACTCCCCAATCCCAGCACATCCCCGTTCACCCCCACACTCCCCAATCCCAGCACATCCCCGTTCACCCCCACACTCCCCAATCCCAGCACATCCCCGTTCACCCCCACACTCCCCAATCCCAGCACATCCCCGTTCACCCCGACACTCCCCAATCCCAGCACATCCCCGTTCACTCCCACACTCCCCAATCCCAGCACATCCCCGTTCACCCCCACACTCCCCAATCCCAGCACATCCCCGTTCACCCCCACACTCCCCAATCCCAGCACATCCCCGTTCACCCCCACACTCCCCAATCCCAGCACATCCCCGTTCACTCCCACACTCCCCAATCCCAGCACATCCCCGTTCACCCCCACACTCCCCAATCCCAGCACATCCCCGTTCACCCCCACACTCCCCAATCCCAGCACATCCCCGTTCACCCCCACACTCCCCAATCCCAGCACATCCCCGTTCACCCCCACACTCCCCAATCCCAGCACATCCCCGTTCACCCCCACACTCCCCAATCCCAGCACATCCCCGTTCACCCCCACACTCCCCAATCCCAGCACATCCCCGTTCACCCCCACACTCCCCAATCCCAGCACATCCCCGTTCACTCCCACACTCCCCAATCCCAGCACATCCCCGTTCACCCCCACACTCCCCAATCCCAGCACATCCCCGTTCACCCCCACACTCCCCAATCCCAGCACATCCCCGTTCACTCCCACACTCCCCAATCCCAGCACATCCCCGTTCACCCCCACACTCCCCAATCCCAGCACATCCCCGTTCACCCCCACACTCCCCAATCCCAGCACATCCCCGTTCACCCCCACACTCCCCAATCCCAGCACATCCCCGTTCACCCCCACACTCCCCAATCCCAGCACATCCCCGTTCACCCCCACACTCCCCAATCCCAGCACATCCCCGTTCACCCCCACACTCCCCAATCCCAGCACATCCCCGTTCACCCCCACACTCCCCAATCCCAACACAACCCCGTTCACTCCCACACTCCCCAATCCCAGCACATCCCCGTTCACCCCCACACTCCCCAATCCCAACACAACCCCGTTCACTCCCACACTCCCCAATCCCAGCACATCCCCGTTCACTCCCCACACTCCCCAATCCCAGCACATCCCCGTTCACCCCCACACTCCCCAATCCCAGCACATCCCCGTTCACTCCCCAAACTCCCCAATCCCAGCACATCCCCGTTCACTCCCTCTCTCCCCAATCCCAACACATTCCCGTTCACCCCCCACACTCCCCAATCCCAGCACATCCCCGTTCACCCCCACACTCCCCAATCCCAGCACATCCCCGTTCACCCCCACACTCCCCAATCCCAGCACATCCCCGTTCACTCCCACACTCCCCAATCCCAGCACATCCCCGTTCACCCCCACACTCCCCAATCCCAGCACATCCCCGTTCACCCCCACACTCCCCAATCCCAGCACATCCCCGTTCACTCCCACACTCCCCAATCCCAGCACATCCCCGTTCACCCCCACACTCCCCAATCCCAGCACATCCCCGTTCACCCCCACACTCCCCAATCCCAGCACATCCCCGTTCACCCCCACACTCCCCAATCCCAGCACATCCCCGTTCACCCCCACACTCCCCAATCCCAGCACATCCCCGTTCACCCCCACACTCCCCAATCCCAGCACATCCCCGTTCACCCCCACACTCCCCAATCCCAGCACATCCCCGTTCACCCCCACACTCCCCAATCCCAACACAACCCCGTTCACTCCCACACTCCCCAATCCCAGCACATCCCCGTTCACTCCCCACACTCCCCAATCCCAGCACATCCCCGTTCACCCCCACACTCCCCAATCCCAGCACATCCCCGTTCACTCCCCAAACTCCCCAATCCCAGCACATCCCCGTTCACTCCCTCTCTCCCCAATCCCAACACATTCCCGTTCACCCCCACACTCCCCAATCCCAGCACATCCCCGTTCACCCCCACACTCCCCAATCCCAACACATCCCCGTTCACCCCCACACTCCCCAATCCCAACACATCCCCGTTCACTCCCACACTCCCCAATCCCAGCACATCCCGGTTCATCCCCACACTCCCCAATCCCAGCACATCCCCGTTCACCCCGACACTCCCCAATCCCAACACATTCCCATTCACCCCCACACTCCCCAATCCCAACACATTCCCATTCACCCCCACACTCCCCAATCCTAACACATCCCCGTTCACTCCCACACTCCCCAACCCCAACACATCCCCGTTCACTCCCACACTCCCCAATCCAAGCACATTCCCGTTCACCCCCACACTCCCCAATCCCAGCACATTCCCGTTCACCCCCACACTCCCCAATCCCAGCACATTCCCGTTCACCCCCACAATCCCCAATCCCAACACATCCCCGTTCACTCCCACTCTCCCCAAACCCAACACATTCCCGTTCACTCCCACTTGCCCCAATCCCAACACATCCCCGTTCACTCCCACACTCCCCAATCCCAGCACAACCCCGTTCACTCCCACACTCCCCAATCCCAACACATCCCCGTTCACTCCCACACTCCCCAATCCCAGCACAACCCCGTTCACTCCCACACTCACCAATCCCAGCACATTCCCGTTCACCCCCACACTCCCCAATCCCAGCACATTCCCGTTCACCCCCACACTCCCCAATCCCAGCACATCCCCGTTCACTCCCACACTCACCAATCCCAGCACATTCCCGTTCACCCCCACTCTCCGCAATCCCAGCACATCCCCGTTCACCCCCACACTCCCCAATCCCAGCACATCCCCGTTCACTCCCACACTCCCACACTCCCCAATCCCAGCACATTCCCGTTCACCCCCACACTCCCCTATCCCAGCACATCCCCGTTCATCCCCACTCTCCCCAATCCCAGCACATCCCCGTTCATCCCCACTCTCCCCAATCCCAGCACATCCCCGTTCACTCCCACTCTCCCCAATCCCAGCACATCCCCGTTCACTCCCACACTCCCCAATCCCAGCACATTCCCGTTCACCCCCACTCTCCCCAATCCCAACACATCCCCGTTCACCCCCACACTCCCCAATCCCAGCACATCCCCGTTCACCCCCACACTCCCCAATCCCAGCACATCCCCGTTCACTCCCACACTCCCACACTCCCCAATCCCAGCACATTCCCGTTCACCCCCACACTCCCCAATCCCAGCACATCCCCGTTCATCCCCACTCTCCCCAATCCCAGCACATCCCCGTTCACTCCCACACTCCCCAATCCCAGCACATTCCCGTTCACCCCCACTCTCCCCAATCCCAACACATTCCCGTTCACCCCCACACTCCCCAATCCCAGCACATCCCCGTTCACCCCCACACTCCCCAATCCCAGCACATCCCCGTTCATCCCAACACTCCCCAATCCCAGCACATCCCCGTTCATCCCCACACTCCCCAATCCCAGCACATCCCCGTTCACCCCCACACTCCCCAATCCCAGCACATCCCCGTTCACCCCCACACTCCCCAATCCCAACACATCCCTGTTCACCCCCACACTCCCCAATCCCAACACATCCCCGTTCACCCCCACACTCCCCAATCTCAGCACATCCCCGTTCATCCCCACACTCCCCAATCCCAGCACATCCCCGTTCACCCCCACACTCCCCAATCCCAGCACATCCCCGTTCACCCTCACACTCCCCAATCCCAGCACATCCCCGTTCACACCCACAATCCCCAATCCCAGCACATCCCCGTTCACCCCCACACTCCCCAATCCCAGCACATCCCCGTTCACCCCCACACTCCCCAATCCCAGCACATCCCCGTTCAACCCCACACTCCCCAATCCCAGCACATCCCCGTTCACCCCCACTCTCCCCAATCCCAGCACATCCCCGTTCACCCCCACACTCCCCAATCCCAACACATCCCCGTTCACTCCTACACTCCCCAATCCCAACACATCGCCGTTCACTCCCACTCTCCCCAATCCCAGCACTTCCCCGTTCACCCCCACACTCCCCAATCCCAGCACATCCCCGTTCACCCCCACACTCCCCAATCCCAACACATCCCCGTTCACCCCCACACTCCCCAATCCCAACACATCCCCGTTCACCCCCACACTCCCCAATCCCAGCACATCCCCGTTCACCCCCACACTCCCCAATCCCAGCACATCCCCGTTCACTCCCCACACTCCCCAATCCTAACACATCCCCGTTCACTCCCACACTCCCCAATCCCAACACATCCCCGTTCACTCCCACACTCCCCAACCCCAACACATCCCCGTTCACTCCCACACTCCCCAATCCAAGCACATTCCCGTTCACCCCCACACTCCCCAATCCCAGCACATTCCCGTTCACCCCCACACTCCCCAATCCCAGCACATTCCCGTTCACCCCCACAATCCCCAATCCCAACACATCCCCGTTCACTCCCACTCTCCCCAAACACAACACATTCCCGTTCACTCCCACTTGCCCCAATCCCAACACATCCCCGTTCACTCCCACACTCCCCAATCCCAGCACAACCCCGTTCACTCCCACACTCCCCAATCCCAACACATCCCCGTTCACTCCCACACTCCCCAATCCCAGCACAACACCGTTCACCCCCACACTCCCCAATCCCAGCACATCCCCGTTCACCCCCACACTCCCCAATCCCAACACATCCCCGTTCACCCCCACACTCCCCAATCCCAGCACATCCCCGTTCACCCCCACACTCCCCAATCCCAGCACATCCCCGTTCACCCCCACTCTCCCCAATCCCAGCACATCCCCGTTCACCCCCACACTCCCCAATCCCAGCACATCCCCGTTCACCCCCACTCTCCCCAATCCCAGCACATCCCCGTTCACCCCCACTCTCCCCAATCCCAGCACATCCCCGTTCACCCCCACACTCCCCAATCCCAGCACATCGCCGTTCACCCCCACACTCCCCAATCCCAGCACATCCCCGTTCACCCCCACACTCCCCAATCCCAGCACATCCCCGTTCACCCCCACACTCCCCAATCCCAGCACATCCCCACACTCCCCAATCCCAACACATTCCCGTTCACTCCCACACTCCCCAATCCCAACACATCCCCGTTCACTCCCACACTCCCCAATCCCAGCACATCCCCGTTCACTCCCACACTCCCCAACCCCAACACATCCCCGTTCACCCCCCACACTCCCCAATCCCAACACATTCCCATTCACCCCCACACTCCCCAATCCCAGCACATCCCCGTTCACTCCCCACACTCCCCAATCCTAACACATCCCCGTTCACTCCCACACTCCCCAATCCCAACACATCCCCGTTCACTCCCACACTCCCCAATCCCAGCACATTCCCGTTCACCCCCACAATCCCCAATCCCAACACATTCCCGTTCACTCCCACACTCCCCAATCCCAACACATCCCCGTTCACTCCCACTCTCCCCAAACCCAACACATTCCCGTTCACTCCCACTTGCCCCAATCCCAACACATCCCCGTTCACTCCCACACTCCCCAATCCCAGCACATCCCCGTTCACTCCCACACTCCCCAATCCCAACACATCCCCGTTCACTCCCACACTCCCCAATCCCAGCACATTCCCGTTCACCCCCACACTCCCCAATCCCAATACATCCCCGTTCACTCCCACACTCCCCAATCCCAACACATTCCCGTTCACCCCCACATTCCCCAATCCCAACACATTCCCGTTCACTCCCACATTCCCCAATCCCAACACATCCCCGTTCACCACCACACTCCCCAATCCCAGCACATCCCCGTTCACTCCCACACTCCCCAATCCCAGCACATCCCCGTTCACCCCCACACTCCCCAATCCCAGCACATCCCCGTTCACTCCCACACTCCCCAATCCCAACACATTACCGTTCACTCCCTCTCTCCCCAATCCCAACACATTACCGTTCACTCCCTCTCTCCCCAATCCCAGCACATCCCCGTTTACCCCCACTCTCCCCAATCCCATCACATTCCCGTTCACTCCCTCTCTCCCCAATCCCAACACATTCCAATTCACCCCACACCCCCCAATCCCAGCACATCCCCGTTCACTCCCTCTCTCCCCAATCCCAACACATTCCCATTCACCCCCACACTCCCCAATCCCAGCACATCCCCGTTCACTCCCCACACTCCCCAATCCTAACACATCCCCGTTCACTCCCACACTCCCCAATCCCAACACATCCCCGTTCATTCCCACACTCCCCAATCCCAGCACATCCCGGTTCACTCCCCACACTCCCCAATCCTAACACATCCCCGTTCACTCCCACACTCCCCAATCCCAGCACATTCCCGTTCACCCCCACACTCCCCAATCCCAACACATCGCCGTTCACTCCCACACTCCCCAATTCCAGCACATCCCGGTTCATCCCCACACTCCCCAATCCCAACACATTCCCGTTCACTCCCACACTCCCCAATCCCAACACATTCCCGTTCACCCCCACACTCCCCAATCCCAGCACATCCCCGTTCACTCCCCACACTCCCCAATCCTAACACATCCCCGTTCACTCCCACACTCCCCAATCCCAGCACATCCCGGTTCACTCCCCACACTCCCCAATCCTAACACATCCCCGTTCACTCCCACACTCCCCAATCCCAGCACATTCCCGTTCACCCCCACACTCCCCAATCCCAACACATCCCCGTTCACTCCCACACTCCCCAATTCCAGCACATCCCGGTTCATCCCCACACTCCCCAATCCCAACACATTCCCGTTCACTCCCACACTCCCCAATCCCAACACATTCCCATTCACCCCCACATTCCCCAATCCCAACACATTCCCGTTCACTCCCACATTCCCCAATCCCAGCACATCCCCGTTCACTCCCCACACTCCCCAATCCTAACACATCCCCGTTCACTCCCACACTCCCCAATCCCAACACATCCCCGTTCACTCCCACACTCCCCAATCCCAGCACATCCCGGTTCATCCCCACACTCCCCAATCCCAGCACATCCCGGTTCATCCCCACACTCCCCAATCCCAGCACATCCCCGTTCACCCCCACACTCCCCAATCCCAGCACATCCCCGTTCACTCCCACACTCCCCAATCCCAGCACATCCCCGTTCACCCCCACACTCCCCAATCCCAGCACATCCCCGTTCACTCCCACACTCCCCAATCCCAGCACATCCCGGTTCATCCCCACACTCCCCAATCCCAGCACATCCCCGTTCACCCCGACACTCCCCAATCCCAGCACATTCCCATTCACCCCCACACTCCCCAATCCCAACACATCCCCGTTCACTCCCACACTCCCCAATCCCAGCACATCCCGGTTCATCCCCACACTCCCCAATCCCAACACATTCCCGTTCACTCCCACACTCCGCAATCCCAACACATTCCCATTCACCCCCACACTCCCCAACCCCAACACATCCCCGTTCACTCCCACACTCCCCAATCCCAACACATCCCCGTTCACTCCCACACTCCCCAACCCCAACACATCCCCGTTCACTCCCACACGCCCCAATCCAAGCACATTCCCGTTCACCCCCACACTCCCCAATCCCAGCACATTCCCGTTCACCCCCACACTCCCCAATCCCAGCACATTCCCGTTCACCCCCACAATCCCCAAGCCCAACACATCCCCGTTCACTCCCACTCTCCCCAAACCCAACACATTCCCGTTCACTCCCACTTGCCCCAATCCCAACACATCCCCGTTCACTCCCACACTCCCCAATCCCAACACATCCCCGTTCACTCCCACACTCCCCAATCCCAGCACAACCCCGTTCACTCCCACACTCACCAATCCCAGCACATTCCCGTTCACCCCCACACTCCCCAATCCCAGCACATTCCCGTTCACCCCCATACTCCCCAATCCCAGCACATCCCCGTTCACTCCCACACTCACCAATCCCAGCACATTCCCGTTCACCCCCACTCTCCGCAATCCCAGCACATCCCCGTTCACCCCCACACTCCCCAATCCCAGCACATCCCCGTTCACCCCCACACTCCCCAATCCCAGCACATCCCCGTTCACTCCCACACTCCCACACTCCCCAATCCCAGCACATTCCCGTTCACCCCCACACTCCCCAATCCCAGCACATCCCCGTTCATCCCCACTCTCCCCAATCCCAGCACATCCCCGTTCATCCCCACTCTCCCCAATCCCAGCACATCCCCGTTCACTCCCACTCTCCCCAATCCCAGCACATCCCCGTTCATCCCCACTCTCCCCAATCCCAGCACATCCCCGTTCACTCCCACACTCCCCAATCCCAGCACATTCCCGTTCACCCCCACACTCCCCAATCCCAGCACATCCCCGTTCACTCCCCACACTCCCCAATCCCAGCACATCCCCGTTCACCCCCACACTCCCCAATCCCAGCACATCCCCGTTCACTCCCACACTCCCACACTCCCCAATCCCAGCACATTCCCGTTCACTCCCACTCGCCCCAATCCCAACACATCCCTGTTCACTCCCACACTCCCCAATCCCAGCACATCCCCGTTCACTCCCACACTCCCCAATCCCAACACATCCCCGTTCACCCCCACTCTCCCCAATCCCAACACATACCCGTTCACCCCCACACTCCCCAATCCCAGCACATCCCCGTTCACCCCCACACTCCCCAATCCCAGCACATCCCCGTTCACCCCCACACTCCCCAATCCCAGCACATCCCCGTTCACCCCCACTCTCCCCAATCCCAGCACATCCCGGTTCACCCCCACACTCCCCAATCCCAGCACATCCCCGTTCATCCCCACACTCCCCAATCCCAGCACATCCCGGTTCACCCCCACACTCCCCAATCCCAGCACATCCCCGTTCACCCCCACACTCCCCAATCCGAGCACATCCCCGTTCACCCCCACACTCCCCAATCCCAGCACATCCCCGTTCACTCCCACACTCCCACACTCCACAATCCCAGCACATTCCCGTTCACCCCCACACTCCCCAATCCCAGCACATCCCCGTTCATCCCCACTCTCCCCAATCCCAGCACATCCCCGTTCATCCCCACTCTCCCCAATCCCAGCACATCCCCGTTCACTCCCACACTCCCCAATCCCAGCACATCCCCGTTCACCCCCACACTCCCCAATCCCAGCACATCCCCGTTCACTCCCACACTCCCCAATCCCAGCACATCCCGGTTCATCCCCACACTCCCCAATCCCAGCACATCCCCGTTCACCCCGACACTCCCCAATCCCAGCACATTCCCATTCACCCCCACACTCCCCAATCCCAACACATCCCCGTTCACTCCCACACTCCCCAATCCCAGCACATCCCGGTTCATCCCCACACTCCCCAATCCCAACACATTCCCGTTCACTCCCACACTCCGCAATCCCAACACATTCCCATTCACCCCCACACTCCCCAACCCCAACACATCCCCGTTCACTCCCACACTCCCCAATCCCAACACATCCCCGTTCACTCCCACACTCCCCAACCCCAACACATCCCCGTTCACTCCCACACTCCCCAATCCAAGCACATTCCCGTTCACCCCCACACTCCCCAATCCCAGCACATTCCCGTTCACCCCCACACTCCCCAATCCCAGCACATTCCCGTTCACCCCCACAATCCCCAAGCCCAACACATCCCCGTTCACTCCCACTCTCCCCAAACCCAACACATTCCCGTTCACTCCCACTTGCCCCAATCCCAACACATCCCCGTTCACTCCCACACTCCCCAATCCCAGAACATTCCCGTTCACCCCCATACTCCCCAATCCCAGCACATCCCCGTTCACTCCCACACTCACCAATCCCAGCACATTCCCGTTCACCCCCACTCTCCGCAATCCCAGCACATCCCCGTTCACCCCCACACTCCCCAATCCCAGCACATCCCCGTTCACCCCCACACTCCCCAATCCCAGCACATCCCCGTTCACTCCCACACTCCCACACTCCCCAATCCCAGCACATTCCCGTTCACCCCCACACTCCCCAATCCCAGCACATCCCCGTTCATCCCCACTCTCCCCAATCCCAGCACATCCCCGTTCATCCCCACTCTCCTCAATCCCAGCACATCCCCGTTCACTCCCACTCTCCCCAATCCCAGCACATCCCCGTTCATCCCCACTCTCCCCAATCCCAGCACATCCCCGTTCACTCCCACACTCCCCAATCCCAGCACATTCCCGTTCACCCCCACACTCCCCAATCCCAGCACATCCCCGTTCACTCCCCACACTCCCCAATCCCAGCACATCCCCGTTCACCCCCACACTCCCCAATCCCAGCACATCCCCGTTCACTCCCACACTCCCCAATCCCAGCACATTCCCGTTCACTCCCACTCGCCCCAATCCCAACACATCCCTGTTCACTCCCACACTCCCCAATCCCAGCACATCCCCGTTCACTCCCACACTCCCCAATCCCAACACATCCCCGTTCACCCCCACTCTCCCCAATCCCAACACATACCCGTTCACCCCCACACTCCCCAATCCCAGCACATCCCCGTTCACCCCCACACTCCCCAATCCCAGCACATCCCCGTTCACCCCCACACTCCCCAATCCCAGCACATCCCCGTTCACCCCCACTCTCCCCAATCCCAGCACATCCCGGTTCACCCCCACACTCCCCAATCCCAGCACATCCCCGTTCATCCCCACACTCCCCAATCCCAGCACATCCCGGTTCACCCCCACACTCCCCAATCCCAGCACATCCCCGTTCACCCCCACACTCCCCAATCCGAGCACATCCCCGTTCACCCCCACACTCCCCAATCCCAGCACATCCCCGTTCACTCCCACACTCCCACACTCCACAATCCCAGCACATTCCCGTTCACCCCCACACTCCCCAATCCCAGCACATCCCCGTTCATCCCCACTCTCCCCAATCCCAGCACATCCCCGTTCATCCCCACTCTCCCCAATCCCAGCACATCCCCGTTCACTCCCACTCTCCCCAATCCCAGCACATCCCCGTTCATCCCCACTCTCCCCAATCCCAGCACATCCCCGTTCACTCCCACACTCCCCAATCCCAGCACATCCCCGTTCACCCCCACACTCCCCAATCCCAGCACATTCCCGTACACCCCCACTCTCCCCAATCCCAACACATACCCGTTCACCCCCACACTCCCCAATCCCAGCACATCCCCGTTCACCCCCACACTCCCCAATCCCAGCACATCCCCGTTCACCCCCACACTCCCCAATCCCAGCACATCCCCGTTCACCCCCACTCTCCCCAATCCCAGCACATCCCGGTTCACCCCCACACTCCCCAATCCCAGCACATCCCCGTTCATCCCCACACTCCCCAATCCCAGCACATCCCCGTTCATCCCCACACTCCCCAATCCCAGCACATCCCCGTTCACCCCCACACTCCCCAATCCCAGCACATCCCCGTTCACCCCCACACTCCCTAATCCCAACACATCCCCGTTCACCCCCACACTCCCCAATCCCAACACATCCCCGTTCACCCCCACACTCCCCAATCTCAGCACATCCCCGTTCATCCCCACACTCCCCAATCCCAGCACATCCCCGTTCACCCCCACACTCCCCAATCCCAGCACATCCCCGTTCACCCCCACAATCCCCAATCCCAGCACATCCCCGTTCACCCCCACACTCCCCAATCCCAGCACATCCCCGTTCACCCCCACACTCCCCAATCCCAGCACATCCCCGTTCATCCCAACACTTCCCAATCCCAGCACATCCCCGTTCACCCCCACACTCCCCAATCCCAGCACATCCCCGTTCACCCCCACACTCCCCAATCCCAGCACATCCCCGTTCACCCCCACACTCCCCAATCCCAGCACATCCCCGTTCACCCCCACTCTCCCCAATCCCAGCACATCCCCGTTCACTCCCACACTCCCCAATCCCAACACATCGCCGTTCACTCCCACTCTCCCCAATCGCAGCACTTCCCCGTTCACCCCCACACTCCCCAATCCCAGCACATCCCCGTTCACCCCCACACTCCCCAATCCCAACACATCCCCGTTCACCCCCACACTCCCCAATCCCAACACATCCCCGTTCACCCCCACACTCCCCAATCCCAGCACATCCCCGTTCACCCCCACACTCCCCAATCCCAGCACATCCCCGTTCACTCCCCACACTCCCCAATCCTAACACATCCCCGTTCACCCCCACACTCCCCAATCCCAGCACATCCCCGTTCACCCCCACAATCCCCAATCCCAGCACATCCCCGTTCACCCCCACACTCCCCAATCCTAACACATCCCCGTTCACCCCCACACTCCCCAATCCCAGCACATCCCCGTTCAACCCCACACTCCCCAATCCCAGCACATCCCCGTTCACCCCCACTCTCCCCAATCCCAGCACATCCCCGTTCACTCCCACACTCCCCAATCCCAACACATCGCCGTTCACTCCCTCTCTCCCCAATCGCAGCACTTCCCCGTTCACCCCCACACTCCCCAATCCCAGCACATCCCCGTTCACCCCCACACTCCCCAATCCCAACACATCCCCGTTCACCCCCACACTCCCCAATCCCAACACATCCCCGTTCACCCCCACACTCCCCAATCCCAGCACATCCCCGTTCACCCCCACACTCCCCAATCCCAGCACATCCCCGTTCACTCCCCACACTCCCCAATCCTAACACATCCCCGTTCACTCCCACACTCCCCAATCCCAACACATCCCCGTTCACTCCCACACTCCCCAATCCAAGCACATTCCCGTTCACCCCCACACTCCCCAATCCCAGCACATTCCCGTTCACCCCCACACTCCCCAATCCGAGCACATTCCCGTTCACCCCCACAATCCCCAATCCCAGCACATCCCCGTTCACTCCCACTCTCCCCAAACCCAACACATTCCCGTTCACTCCCACTTGCCCCAATCCCAACACATCCCCGTTCACTCCCACACTCCCCAATCCCAGCACAACCCCGTTCACTCCCACACTCCCCAATCCCAACACATCCCCGTTCACTCCCACACTCCCCAATCCCAGCACAACACCGTTCACCCCCACACTCCCCAATCCCAGCACATCCCCGTTCACCCCCACACTCCCCAATCCCAGCACATTCCCGTTCACCCCCACACTCCCCAATCCGAGCACATTCCCGTTCACCCCCACAATCCCCAATCCCAGCACATCCCCGTTCACCCCCACACTCCCCAATCCCAGCACATCCCCGTTCACCCCCACTCTCCCCAATCCCAGCACATCCCCGTTCACCCCCACACTCCCCAATCCCAGCACATCGCCGTTCACCCCCACACTCCCCAATCCCAGCACATCCCCGTTCACCCCCACACTCCCCAATCCCAGCACATCCCCGTTCACCCCCACACTCCCCAATCCCAGCACATCCCCGTTCATCCCCACACTCCCCAATCCCAACACATTCCCGTTCACTCCCACACTCCCCAATCCCAACACATCCCCGTTCACTCCCACACTCCCCAATCCCAGCACATCCCCGTTCACTCCCACACTCCCCAACCCCAACACATCCCCGTTCACCCCTACACTCCCCAATCCCAACACATCCCCGTTCACTCCCTCTCTCCCCAATCCCAACACATTCCCATTCACCCCCACACTCCCCAATCCCAGCACATCCCCGTTCACTCCCCACACTCCCCAATCCTAACACATCCCCGTTCACTCCCACACTCCCCAATCCCAACACATTCCCATTCACCCCCACACTCCCCAATCCCAGCACATCCCCGTTCACTCCCCACACTCCCCAATCCTAACACATCCCCGTTCACTCCCACACTCCCCAATCCCAGCACATCCCCGTTCACTCCCACACTCCCCAACCCCAACACATCCCCGTTCACTCCCACACTCCCCAATCCAAGCACATTCCCGTTCACCCGCATACTCCCCAATCCCAGCACATTCCCGTTCACCCCCACAATCCCCAATCCCAGCACATTCCCGTTCACCCCCACAATCCCCAATCCCAACACATTCCCGTTCACTCCCACACTCCCCAATCCCAACACATCCCCGTTCACTCCCACTCTCCCCAAACCCAACACATTCCCGTTCACTCCCACTTGCCCCAATCCCAACACATCCCCGTTCACTCCCACACTCCCCAATCCCAGCACATCCCCGTTCACTCCCACACTCCCCAATCCCAACACATCCCCGTTCACTCCCACACTCCCCAATCCAAGCACATTCCCGTTCACCCCCACACTCCCCAATCCCAGCACATTCCCGTTCACCCCCACACTCCCCAATCCCAATACATCCCCGTTCACTCCCACACTCCCCAATCCCAACACATTCCCGTTCACCCCCACATTCCCCAATCCCAACACATTCCCGTTCACTCCCACATTCCCCAATCCCAACACATCCCCGTTCACCCCCACACTCCCCAATCCCAGCACATCCCCGTTCACTCCCACACTCCCCAATCCCAGCACATCCCCGTTCACCCCCACACTCCCCAATCCCAGCACATCCCCGTTCACTCCCACACTCCCCAATCCCATCACATTCCCGTTCACTCCCTCTCTCCCCAATCCCAACACATTCCCATTCACCCCACACCCCCCAATCCCAGCACATCCCCGTTCACTCCCTCTCTCCCCAATCCCAACACATTCACATTCACCCCCACACTCCCCAATCCCAGCACATCCCCGTTCACTCCCCACACTCCCCAATCCGAACACATCCCCGTTCACTCCCCACACTCCCCAATCCCAGCACATCCCGGTTCACTCCCCACACTCCCCAATCCTAACACATCCCCGTTCACTCCCACACTCCCCAATCCCAGCACATTCCCGTTCACCCCCACACTCCCCAATCCCAACACATCCCCGTTCACTCCCACACTCCCCAATTCCAGCACATCCCGGTTCATCCCCACACTCCCCAATCCCAACACATTCCCGTTCACTCCCACACTCCCCAATCCCAACACATTCCCATTCACCCCCACACTCCCCAATCCCAGCACATCCCCGTTCACTCCCCACACTCCCCAATCCTAACACATCCCCGTTCACTCCCACACTCCCCAATCCCAACACATCCCCGTTCACTCCCACACTCCCCAACCCCAACACATCCCCGTTCACTCCCACACTCCCCAATCCAAGCACATTCCCGTTCACCCCCACACTCCCCAATCCCAGCACATTCCCGTTCACCCCCACACTCCCCAATCCCAGCACATTCCCGTTCACCCCCACAATCCCCAATCCCAACACATTCCCGTTCACTCCCACACTCCCCAATCCCAACATATCCCCGTTCACTCCCACTCTCCCCAAACCCAACACATTCCCGTTCACTCCCACTTGCCCCAATCCCAACACATCCCCGTTCACTCCCACACTCCCCAATCCCAGCACATCCCCGTTCACTCCCACACTCCCCAATCCCAACACATCCCCGTTCACTCCCACACTCCCCAATCCCAGCACATTCCCGTTCACCCCCACACTCCCCAATCCCAGCACATTCCCGTTCACCCCCACACTCCCCAATCCCAACACATCCCCGTTCACTCCCACACTCCCCAATCCCAACACATTCCCATTCACTCCCACACTCCCCAATCCCAACACATTCCCGTTCACCCCCACATTCCCCAATCCCAACACATTCCCGTTCACTCCCACATTCCCCAATCCCAACACATTCCCGTTCACTCCCACATTCCCCAATCCCAACACATCCCCGTTCACCCCCACACTCCCCAATCCCAGCACATCCCCGTTCACCCCCACTCTCCCCAATCCCATCACATTCCCGTTCACTCCCTCTCTCCCCAATCCCAACACATTCCCGTTCACCCCACACCCCCCAATCCCAGCACATCCCCGTTCACTCCCTCTCTCCCCAATCCCAACACATTCCCATTCACCCCCACACTCCCCAATCCTAACACATCCCCGTTCACTCCCACACTCCCCAATCCCAACACATCCCCGTTCACTCCCACACTCCCCAATCCCAGCACATCCCGGTTCATCCCCACACTCCCCAATCCCAGCACATCCCCGTTCACCCCGACACTCCCCAATCCCAGCACATTCCCATTCACCCCCACACTCCCCAATCCCAACACATCCCCGTTCACTCCCACACTCCCCAATCCCAGCACATCCCGGTTCATCCCCACACTCCCCAATCCCAACACATTCCCATTCACCCCCACACGCCCCAATCCCAGCACATCCCCGTTCACTCCCCACACTCCCCAATCCTAACACATCCCCGTTCACTCCCACACTCCCCAATCCCAACACATCCCCGTTCACTCCCACACTCCCCAACCCCAACACATCCCCGTTCACTCCCACACTCCCCAATCCAAGCACATTCCCGTTCACCCCCACACTCCCCAATCCCAGCACATTCCCGTTCACCCCCACACTCCCCAATCCCAGCACATTCCCGTTCACCCCCACAATCCCCAATCCCAACACATTCCCGTTCACTCCCACACTCCCCAATCCCAACACATCCCCGTTCACTCCCACTCTCCCGAAACCCAACACATTCCCGTTCACTCCCACTTGCCCCAATCCCAACACATCCCCGTTCACTCTCACACTCCCCAATCCCAGCACAACCCCGTTCACTCCCACACTCCCCAATCCCAACACATCCCCGTTCACTCCCACACTCCCCAATCCCAGCACAACCCCGTTCACTCCCACACTCACCAATCCCAGCACATTCCCGTTCACCCCCACACTCCCTAATCCCAGCACATTCCCGTTCACCCCCACACTCCCCAATCCCAGCACATCCCCGTTCACTCCCACACTCACCAATCCCAGCACATTCCCGTTCACCCCCACTCTCCGCAATCCCAGCACATCCCCGTTCACCCCCACACTCCCCAATCCCAGCACATCCCCGTTCACCCCCACACTCCCCAATCCCAGCACATCCCCGTTCACTCCCACACTCCCACACTCCCCAATCCCAGCACATTCCCGTTCACCCCCACACTCCCCAATCCCAGCACATCCCCGTTCATCCCCACTCTCCCCAATCCCAGCACATCCCCACTCTCCCCAATCCCAGCACATCCCCGTTCACTCCCACTCTCCCCAAACCCAGCACATCCCCGTTCATCCCCACTCTCCCCAATCCCAGCACATCCCCGTTCACCCCCACACTCCCTAATCCCAGCACATCCCCGTTCACCCCCACACTCCCCAATCCCAACACATACCCGTTCACCCCCACACTCCCCAATCCCAGCACATCCCCGTTCACCCCCACACTCCCCAATCCCAGCACATCCCCGTTCACCCCCACACTCCCCAATCCCAGCACATCCCCGTTCACCCCCACTCTCCCCAATCCCAGCACATCCCGGTTCACCCCCACACTCCCCAATCCCAGCACATCCCCGTTCATCCCCACACTCCCCAATCCCAGCACATCCCCGTTCATCCCCACACTCCCCAATCCCAGCACATCCCCGTTCACCCCCACACTCCCCAATCCCAGCACATCCCCGTTCACCCCCACACTCCCCAATCCCAACACATCCCCGTTCACCCCCACACTCCCCAATCCCAACACATCCCCGTTCACCCCCACACTCCCCAATCCCAACACATCCCCGTTCACCCCCACACTCCCCAATCCCAACACATTCCCATTCACCCCCACACTCCCCAATCTCAGCACATCCCCGTTCATCCCCACACTCCCCAATCCCAGCACATCCCCGTTCACCCCCACACTCCCCAATCCCAGCACATCCCCGTTCACCCCCACACTCCCCAATCCCAGCACATCCCCGTTCACCCCCACACTCCCCAATCCCAGCACATCCCCGTTCAACCCCACACTCCCCAATCCCAGCACATCCCCGTTCACCCCCACTCTCCCCAATCCCAGCACATCCCCGTTCACTCCCACACTCCCCAATCCCAACACATCGCCGTTCACTCCCACTCTCCCCAATCCCAGCACTTCCCCGTTCACCCCCACACTCCCCAATCCCAGCACATCCCCGTTCACCCCCACACTCCCCAATCCCAACAAATCCCCGTTCACCCCCACACTCCCCAATCCCAACACATCCCCGTTCACCCCCACACTCCCCAATCCCAGCAGATCCCCGTTCACCCCCACACTCCCCAATCCCAGCACATCCCTGTTCATCCCCACACTCCCCAATCCCAGCACATCCCCGTTCACCCCCACACTCCCCAATCCCAGCACATCCCCGTTCACCCCCACACTCCCCAATCCCAGCACATCCCCGTTCACCCCCACACTCCCCAATCCCAGCACATCCCCGTTCACTCCCACACTCCCCAATCCCAGCACATCCCCGTTCACCCCCACACTCCCCAATCCCAACACATCCCCGTTCACCCCCACACTCCCCAATCCCAGCACATCCCCGTTCACCCCCACTCTCCCCAATCCCAGCACATCCCCGTTCACCCCCACACTCCCCAATCCCAGCACATCCCCGTTCACCCCCACACTCCCCAATCCCAGCACATCCCCGTTCATCCCCACACTCCCCAATCCCAACACATTCCCGTTCACTCCCACACTCCCCAATCCCAACACATCCCCGTTCACTCCCACACTCCCCAATCCCAGCACATCCCCGTTCACTCCCACACTCCCCAACCCCAACACATCCCCGTTCACCCCCACACTCCCCAATCCCAACACATCCCCGTTCACTCCCACACTCCCCAACCCCAACACATCCCCGTTCACTCCCACACTCCCCAATCCAAGCACATTCCCGTTCACCCGCATACTCCCCAATCCCAGCACATTCCCGTTCACCCCCACACTCCCCAATCCCAGCACATTCCCGTTCACCCCCACAATCCCCAATCCCAACACATTCCCGTTCACTCCCACACTCCCCAATCCCAACACATCCCCGTTCACTCCCACTCTCCCCAAACCCAACACATCCCCATTCACTCCCACTTGCCCCAATCCCAACACATCCCCGTTCACTCCCACACTCCCCAATCCCAGCACATCCCCGTTCACTCCCACACTCCCCAATCCCAACACATCCCCGTTCACTCCCACACTCCCCAATCCCAGCACATTCCCGTTCACCCCCACACTCCCCAATCCCAGCACATTCCCGTTCACCCCCACACTCCCCAATCCCAATACATCCCCGTTCACTCCCACACTCCCCAATCCCATCACATTCCCGTTTACTGCCTCTCTCCCCAATCCCATCACATTCCCGTTCACTCCCTCTCTCCCTAATCCCAACACATTACCGTTCACTCCCTCTCTCCCCAATCCCAGCACATCCCCGTTCACCCCCACTCTCCCCAATCCCATCACATTCCCGTTCACTCCCTCTCTCCCCAATCCCAACACATTCCCATTCACCCCACACCCCCCAATCCCAGCACATCCCCGTTCACTCCCTCTCTCCCCAATCCCAACACATTCCCATTCACCCCCACACTCCCCAATCCCAGCACATCCCCGTTCACTCCCCACACTCCCCAATCCTAACACATCCCCGTTCACTCCCACACTCCCCAATCACAACACATCCCCGTTCACTCCCACACTCCCCAATCCCAGCACATCCCGGTTCACTCCCCACACTCCCCAATCCCAGCACATCCCCGTTCACTCCCCAAACTCCCCAATCCCAGCACATCCCCGTTCACTCCCACACTCCCCAATCCCAGCACATCCCGGTTCACTCCCCACACTCCCCAATCCTAACACATCCCCGTTCACTCCCACACTCCCCAATCCCAGCACATTCCCGTTCACCCCCACACTCCCCAATCCCAACACATCCCCGTTCACTCCCACACTCCCCAATCCCAGCACATCCCGGTTCATCCCCACACTCCCCAATCCCAACACATTCCCGTTCACTCCCACACTCCCCAATCCCAACACATTCCCATTCACCCCCACACTCCCCAATCCCAGCACATCCCCGTTCACTCCCCACACTCCCCAATCCTAACACATCCCCGTTCACTCCCACACTCCCCAATCCCAACACATCCCCGTTCACTCCCACACTCCCCAACCCCAACACATCCCCGTTCACTCCCACACTCCCCAATCCAAGCACATTCCCGTTCACCCCCACACTCCCCAATCCCAGCACATTCCCGTTCACCCCCACACTCCCCAATCCCAGCACATTCCCGTTCACCCCCACAATCCCCAATCCCAACATATCCCCGTTCACTCACACTCTCCCCAAACCCAACACATTCCCGTTCACTCCCACTTGCCCCAATCCCAACACATCCCCGTTCACTCCCACACTCCCCAATCCCAGCACATCCCCGTTCACTCCCACACTCCCCAATCCCAACACATCCCCGTTCACTCCCACACTCCCCAATCCCAGCACATTCCCGTTCACCCCCACACTCCCCAATCCCAGCACATTCCCGTTCACCCCCACACTCCCCAATCCCAACACATCCCCGTTCACTCCCACACTCCCCAATCCCAACACATCCCCGTTCACTCCCACACTCCCCAATCCCAACACATTCCCGTTCACTCCCACACTCCCCAATCCCAACACATTCCCGTTCACCCCCACATTCCCCAATCCCAACACATTCCCGTTCACTCCCACATTCCCCAATCCCAACACATTCCCGTTCACTCCCACATTTCCCAATCCCAACACATCCCCGTTCACCCCCACACTCCCCAATCCCAGCACATCCCCGTTCACCCCCACTCTCCGCAATCCCAGCACATCCCCGTTCATCCCCACTCTCCCCAATCCCAGCACATCCCCGTTCACTCCCACACTCCCCAATCCCAGCACATCCCCGTTCACCCCCACTCTCCCCAATCCCAACACATACCCGTTCACCCCCACACTCCCCAATCCCAACACATCCCCGTTCGCCCCCACACTCCTCAATCCCAGCACATCCCCGTTCACTCCCACACTCCCCAATCCCAGCACATCCCCGTTCACCCCCACTCTCCCCAATCCCAGCACATCCCGGTTCACCCCCACACTCCCCAATCCCAGCACATCCCCGTTCATCCCCACACTCCCCAATCCCAGCACATCCCCGTTCACCCCCACACTCCCCAATCCCAGCACATCCCCGTTCACCCCCACACTCCCCAATCCCAACACATCCCCGTTTACCCCCACACTCCCCAATCCCAACACATCCCCGTTCACCCCCACACTCCCCAATCCCAGCACATCCCCGTTCATCCCCACACTCCCCAATCCCAGCACATCCCCGTTCATCCCCACACTCCCCAATCCCAGCACATCCCCGTTCACCCCCACACTCCCCAATCCCAGCACATCCCCGTTCACCCCCACACTCCCCAATCCCAGCACATCCCCGTTCACCCCCACACTCCCCAATCCCAGCACATCACCGTTCACCCCCACACTCCCCAATCCCAACACATCCCCGTTCACCCCCACACTCCCCAATCCCAGCACATCCCCGTTCACCCCCACACTCCCCAATCCCAGCACATTCCCGTTCACCCCCACACTCCCCAATCCCAGCACATCCCCGTTCACCCCCACTCTCCCCAATCCCAGCACATCCCCGTTCACTCCCACACTCCCCAACCCCAACACATCCCCGTTCACCCCCACACTCCCCAATCCCAACACATCCCCGTTCACTCCCACACTCCCCAATCCCAGCACATCCCCGTTCACTCCCACACTCCCCAATCCCAACACATCCCCGTTCACTCCCACACTCCCCAATCCCAGCACATTCCCGTTCACCCCCACACTCCCCAATCCCAGCACATTCCCGTTCACCCCCACACTCCCCAATCCCAATACATCCCCGTTCACTCCCACACTCCCCAATCCCATCACATTCCTGTTCACTCCCTCTCTCCCCAATCCCATCACATTCCCGTTCACTCCCTCTCTCCCCAATCCCAACACATTACCGTTCACTCCCTCTCTCCCCAATCCCAGCACATCCCCGTTCACCCCCACTCTCCCCAATCCCATCACATTCCCGTTCACTCCCTCTCTCCCCAATCCCAACACATTCCCATTCACCCCACACCCCCCAATCCCAGCACATCCCCGTTCACTCCCTCTCTCCCCAATCCCAACACATTCCCATTCACCCCCACACTCCCCAATCCCAGCACATCCCCGTTCACTCCCCACACTCCCCAATCCTAACACATCCCCGTTCACTCCCACACTCCCCAATCACAACACATCCCCGTTCACTCCCACACTCCCCAATCCCAGCACATCCCGGTTCACTCCCCACACTCCCCAATCCTAACACATCCCCGTTCACTCCCACACTCCCCAATCCCAGCACATTCCCGTTCACCCCCACACTCCCCAATCCCAACACATCCCCGTTCACTCCCACACTCCCCAATCCCAGCACATCCCGGTTCATCCCCACACTCCCCAATCCCAACACATTCCCGTTCACTCCCACACTCCCCAATCCCAACACATTCCCATTCACCCCCACACTCCCCAATCCCAGCACATCCCCGTTCACTCCCCACACTCCCCAATCCTAACACATCCCCGTTCACTCCCACACTCCCCAATCCCAGCACATTCCCGTTCACCCCCACACTCCCCAATCCCAGCACATTCCCGTTCACCCCCACACTCCCCAATCCCAACACATCCCCGTTCACTCCCACACTCCCCAATCCCAACACATCCCCGTTCTCTCCCACACTCCCCAATCCCAACACATTCCCGTTCACTCCCACACTCCCCAATCCCAACACATTCCCGTTCACCCCCACATTCCCCAATCCCAACACATTCCCGTTCACTCCCACATTCCCCAATCCCAACACATTCCCGTTCACTCCCACATTTCCCAATCCCAACACATCCCCGTTCACCCCCACACTCCCCAATCCCAGCACATCCCCGTTCACCCCCACTCTCCCCAATCCCAGCACATCCCCGTTCACCCCCACTCTCCGCAATCCCAGCACATCCCCGTTCACCCCCACACTCCCCAATCCCAGCACATCCCCGTTCACCCCCACACTCCCCAATCCCAGCACATCCCCGTTCATCCCCACTCTCCCCAATCCCAGCACATCCCCGTTCATCCCCACTCTCCCCAATCCCAGCACATCCCCGTTCACTCCCACACTCCCCAATCCCAGCACATCCCCGTTCACCCCCACTCTCCCCAATCCCAACACATACCCGTTCACCCCCACACTCCCCAATCCCAACACATCCCCGTTCACCCCCACACTCCTCAATCCCAGCACATCCCCGTTCACTCCCACACTCCCCAATCCCAGCACATCCCCGTTCACCCCCACTCTCCCCAATCCCAGCACATCCCGGTTCACCCCCACACTCCCCAATCCCAGCACATCCCCGTTCATCCCCACACTCCCCAATCCCAGCACATCCCCGTTCACCCCCACACTCCCCAATCCCAGCACATCCCCGTTCACCCCCACACTCCCCAATCCCAACACATCCCCGTTTACCCCCACACTCCCCAATCCCAACACATCCCCGTTCACCCCCACACTCCCCAATCCCAGCACATCCCCGTTCATCCCCACACTCCCCAATCCCAGCACATCCCCGTTCATCCCCACACTCCCCAATCCCAGCACATCCCCGTTCACCCCCACACTCCCCAATCCCAGCACATCCCCGTTCACCCCCACACTCCCCAATCCCAGCACATCCCCGTTCACCCCCACACTCCCCAATCCCAGCACATCACCGTTCACCCCCACACTCCCCAATCCCAACACATCCCCGTTCACCCCCACACTCCCCAATCCCAGCACATCCCCGTTCACCCCCACACTCCCCAATCCCAGCACATCCCCGTTCACCCCCACACTCCCCAATCCCAGCACATCCCCGTTCACCCCCACTCTCCCCAATCCCAGCACATCCCCGTTCACTCCCACACTCCCCAATCCCAACACATCCCCGTTCACTCCCACACTCCCCAATCCCAGCACATCCCCGTTCACTCCCACACTCCCCAATCCCAGCACATCCCCGTTCACCCCCACACTCCCCAATCCCAGCACATCCCCGTTCACCCCCACTCTCCCCAATCCCAGCACATCCCCGTTCAGCCTCACACTCCCCAATCCCAGCACATCCCCGTTCACCCCCACACTCCCCAATCCCAACACATCCCCGTTCACCTCCACACTCCCCAATCCCAGCACATCCCCGTTCACCCCCACACTCCCCAATCCCAGCACATCCCCGTTCACCCCCACACTCCCCAATCCCAACACATCCCCGTTCACTCCCACACTCCCCAATCCCAGCACATCCCCGTTCACCCCCACACTCCCCAATCCCAGCACATCCCCGTTCACCCCCACATTCCCCAATCCCAACACATTCCCGTTCACTCCCACATTCCCCAATCCCAACACATCCATGTTCAACCCCACACTCCCCAATCCCAGCACATCCCCGTTCACCCCCACACTCCCCAATCCCAACACATCCCCGTTCACTCCCACACTCCCCAATCCCAGCACATCCCCGTTCACCCCCACACTCCCCAATGCCAGCACATCCCCGTTCACCCCCACTCTCCCCAATCCCAGCACATCCCCGTTCAGCCTCACACTCCCCAATCCCAACACATCCCCGTTCACTCCCACTCTCCCCAATCCCAACACATTCCCGTTCATTCCCACACTCCCCAATCCCAACACATTCCCGTTCACTCCCACACACCCCAATCCCAACACATTCCCATTCATTCCCACACTCCCCAATCCCAACACATTCCCGTTCACTCCCACTCCCCACAATCCCAACACATTCCCATTCATTCCCACACTCCCCAATCCCAACACATTTCCGTTCACTCCCACACACCCCAATCCCAACACATTCCCGTTCATTCCCACACTCCCCAATCCCAACACATTCCAGTTCACTCCCACTCCCCACAATCCCAACACATTCCCGTTCACTCCCACACTCCCCAATCCCAACTCATTCCCGTTCACTCCCACACTCCCCAATCCCAACACATTCCCGTTCATTCCCACTCACCCCAATCCCAACACATTCCAGTTCATTCCCACTTTCCCCAATCCCAACACATCCCCGTTCACCCCCACACTCCCCAATCCCAGCACATCCCCGTTCACCCCCACACTCCCCAATCCCAGCACATCCCCGTTCACCCCCACACTCCCCAATCCCAACACATTCCCATTCACTCCCACACTCCCCAATCCCAATACATCCCCGTTCACTCCCACACTCCCCAATCCCAACACATTCCCATTCACTCCCACACTCCCCAATCCCAACACATTCCCGTTCACCCCCACATTCCCCAATCCCAACACATTCCCGTTCACTCCCACATTCCCCAATCCCAACACATCCCCGTTCACCCCCACACTCCCCAATCCCAGCACATCCCCGTTCACTCCCACACTCCCCAATCCCAGCACATCCCCGTTCACCCCCACACTCCCCAATCCCAACACATCCCCGTTCACTCCCACACACCCCAATCCCAACACATTCCAGTTCATTCCCACACTCCCCAATCCCAACACATTCCCGTTCACTCCCACACACCCCAATCCCAACACATTCCCGTTCATTCCCACAATCCCCAATCCCAACACATTCCCGTTCACTCCCACACTCCCCAATCCCAACACATTCCCGTTCATTCCCACACTCCCCAATCCCAGCACATCCCCGTTCACCCCCACACTCCCCAATCCCAGCACATCCCCGTTCATCCCCACACTCCCCAATCCCAACACATCCCCGTTCACCCCCACACTCCCCAATCCCAGCACATCCCCGTTCACCCCCACACTCCCCAATCCCAGCACATCCCCGTTCACCCCCACTCTCCCCAATCCCAGCACATCCCCGTTCACCCCCACTCTCCCCAATCCCAGCACATCCCCGTTCACTCCCACACTCCCCAATCCCAACACATCCCCGTTCACCCCCACACTCCCCAATCCCAGCACATCCCCGTTCACTCCCACACACCCCAAACCCAACACATTCCCGTTCACTCAAACACTCCCCAATCCCAACACATCCCCGTTCACCCCCACACTCCCCAATCCCAGCACATCCCCGTTCACCCCCACACTCCCCAATCCCAGCACATCCCCGTTCACCCCCACTCTCCCCAATCCCAACACATCCCCGTTCACCCCCACACTCCCCAATCCCAGCACATCCCCGTTCACTCCCACACACCCCAATCCCAACACATTCCCGTTCACTCCCACACACCCCAATCCCAAAACATTCCCGTTCATTCCCACACTCCCCAATCCCAACACATTCCCGTTCACTCCCACTCCCCACAATCCCAACACATTCCCATACATTCCCACACTCTCCAATCCCAACACATTTCCGTTCACCCCCACACTCCCCAATCCCAACACATTCCCGTTCATTCCCACACTCCCCAATCCCAACACATTCCCGTTCACTCCCACACTCCCCAATCCCAACTCATTCCCGTTCACTCCCACACTCCCCAATCCCAACACATTCCCGTTCATTCCCACTCACCCCAATCCCAACACATTCCAGTTCATTCCCACTTTCCCCAATCCTAACACATTCCCATTCATTCCCACTCTCCCAAATCCCAACACATTCCCGTTCACTCCCACTCTCCCCAATCCCAACACATTCCCGTTCACTCCCACACTCCCAAATCCCAACACATTCCCGTTCACTCCCACTTGCCCCAATCCCAACACATCCCCGTTCACTCCCACACTCCCCAATCCCAGCACATCCCCGTTCACTCCCACACTCCCCAATCCCAACACATCCCCGTTCACTCCCACACTCCCCAATCCCAGCACATTCCCGTTCACCCCCACACTCCCCAATCCCAACACATTCCCGTTCACTCCCACACTCCCCAATCCCAACACATTCCCATTCACTCCCACACTCCCCAATCCCAACACATTCCCGTTCACCCCCACATTCCCCAATCCCAACACATTCCCGTTCACTCCCACACTCCCCAATCCCAACACATCCCCGTTCACCCCCACACTCCCCAATCCCAACACATCCCCGTTCACCCCCACACTCCCCAATCCCAACACATCCCCGTTCACCCCCACACTCCCCAATCCCAACACATCCCCGTTCACTCCCACTCTCCCCAATCCCAACACATTCCCGTTCATTCCCACACTCCCCAATCCCAACACATTCCCGTTCACTCCCACACACCCCAATCCCAACACATTCCCATTCATTCCCACACTCCCCAATCCCAACACATTCCCGTTCACTCCCACTCCCCACAATCCCAACACATTCCCATTCATTCCCACACTCCCCAATCCCAACACATTTCCGTTCACTCCCACACACCCCAATCCCAACACATTCCCGTTCATTCCCACACTCCCCAATCCCAACACATTCCAGTTCACTCCCACTCCCCACAATCCCAACACATTCCCGTTCACTCCCACACTCCCCAATCCCAACTCATTCCCGTTCACTCCCACACTCCCCAATCCCAACACATTCCCGTTCATTCCCACTCACCCCAATCCCAACACATTCCAGTTCATTCCCACTTTCCCCAATCCCAACACATCCCCGTTCACCCCCACACTCCCCAATCCCAGCACATCCCCGTTCACCCCCACACTCCCCAATCCCAGCACATCCCCGTTCACCCCCACACTCCCCAATCCCAACACATTCCCATTCACTCCCACACTCCCCAATCCCAATACATCCCCGTTCACTCCCACACTCCCCAATCCCAACACATTCCCATTCACTCCCACACTCCCCAATCCCAACACATTCCCGTTCACCCCCACATTCCCCAATCCCAACACATTCCCGTTCACTCCCACATTCCCCAATCCCAACACATCCCCGTTCACCCCCACACTCCCCAATCCCAGCACATCCCCGTTCACTCCCACACTCCCCAATCCCAGCACATCCCCGTTCACCCCCACACTCCCCAATCCCAACACATCCCCGTTCACTCCCACACACCCCAATCCCAACACATTCCAGTTCATTCCCACACTCCCCAATCCCAACACATTCCCGTTCACTCCCACACACCCCAATCCCAACACATTCCCGTTCATTCCCACAATCCCCAATCCCAACACATTCCCGTTCACTCCCACACTCCCCAATCCCAACACATTCCCGTTCATTCCCACACTCCCAAATCCCAACACATTTCCGTTCACTCCCACACTCCCCAATTCCAACACATTCCCGTTCACTCCCACACTCCCCAATCACAACACATTCCCGTTCACCCCCTCATTCCCCAATCCCAACACATTCCCGTTCACCCCCTCATTCCCCAATCCCAACACATTCCCGTTCATCCCCACTCTCCCCAATCCCAACACATCCCCGTTCACTCCCACTCTCCCCAATCCCAACACCTTCCTGTTCACTCCCACTTTCCCCAATCCCAACACATTCCCATTCACTCCCACTCTCCCCAATCCCAACACATTCCCGTTCACTCCCACACTCCCCAATCCCAACACATTCCCGTTCATTCCCACTCTCCCCAATCCCACACATTTCCGTTCACTCCCACTCTCCCCAATCCCAACACATTCCCGTTCACTCCCAATCTCCCCATTCCCAACCCATTCCCATTCATTCCCACTCTCCCCAATCCCAACCCATTCCCATTCATTCCCACTCTCCCCAATCCCAACACATTCCTGTTCACTCCCACTCTCCCCAATCCCAACACATTCCCGTTCACTCCCACTATCCCCAATCCCAATACTTTCCCGTTCATTCCCACTCTCCCCAATCCCAACACATTCCAATTCACTCCTACACTCCCCAATCCCAACCCATTCCCGTTCACTCCCACACTCCCCAATCCCAACACATTCCCGTTCACTCCCACTCACCCCAATCCCAACACATTCCCGTTCATTCCCACTTTCCCCATTCCCAACTCATTCCTGTTCACTCCCACACTCCACAATCCCAACACATTCCCATTCATTCCCACGCTCCCCAATCCCAACACATTCCTGTTCATTCCCACACTCCACAATCCCAACCCATTCCCGTTCACTCCCATCTCCCAAATCTCAACGCATTCCCCTTCATTCCCGCACTCCACAATACCAACACATTCCCATTCATTCCCACACTCCCCAATCCCAACACATTCCCCTTCTTTCCACACTCCACAATCCCAAAACATTCCCGTTCATTCCCACACTCCCCAATCCCAACACATTCCCCTTCATTCCCACACTCCCCAATCCCAACCCATTCCCGTTCACTCCCAGTCTCCACAATTCCAACCCATTCCCGTACACTCCCACTCTCCACAATCCCAACACATTCCCATTCACTCCCACTCTCCCCAATCCCAATCCATTCCCGTTGAGTCCCACACTCCCCAATCCCAACCCATTCCCGTTCATCCCAACTCTCCATAATCCCAACCCTGGGTGATCCGTGTCCCTGGGTGATCCGTGTCCCTGGTGATCCGTGTCCCTGGGTGATCCGTGTCCCTGGGTGATCCGTGTCATTGGGTGATCCGTGTCCCTGGGTGATCCGTGTCCCTGGGTGATCCGTGTCATTGGGTGATCCGTGTCCCTGGGTGATCCGTGTCCCTGGGAAATCCGTGTCCCTGGGTGATCCCTGTCCCTGGGTGATCCGTGTCATTGGGTGATCCGTGTCCCTGGGTGATCCGTGTCCCTGGGTGATCCGTGTCACTGGGTGATCCCTGTCCCTGGGTGATCCGTGTCATTGGGTGATCCGTGTCCCTGGGTGATCCGTGTCCCTGGGAGATCCGTGTCCCTGGCTGATCCGTGTCCCTGGGAGATCCGTGACCCTGGGTGATCCGTGTCATTGGGAGATCCGTGTCATTGGGAGATCCTTGTCCCTGGGTGATCCGTGTCCCTGGGTGATCCGTGTCACTGGGTGATCCGTGTCCCTGGGTGATCCTTGTCCCTGGGTGATCCGTGTCCCTGGGTGATCCATGTCATTGGGAGATCCTTGTCCCTGGGTGATCCTTGTCCCTGGGTGATCCGTGTCCCTGGGTGATCCGTGTCCCTGGGTGATCCGTGTCCCTGGGAGATCCGTGTCTCTGGGAGATCCGTGTCATTGGGAGATCCGTGTCCCTGGGTGATCCGTGTCCCTGGGTGATCCGTGTCCCTGGGAGACCCGTGTCCCTGGGAGATCCGTGTCCCTGGGATTTCCGTGACCCTGGGTGATCCGTGTCCCTGAGAGATCCGTGTCCCTGGGAGATCCGTGTCATTGGGAGATCCGTGTCGCTGGGTCATCCGTGTCCCTGGGTGATCCGTGTCCCTGGGTGATCCGTGTCATTGGGAGATCCGTGTCCCTGGGTGATCCGTGACCCTGGGAGATCCGTGTCCCTGGGTGATCCGTGTCCCTGGGAGATCCGTGTCCCTGGGTCTTCCGTGTCCCTGGGTGATCCGTGTCCCTGGGTGATCCATGTCATAGGGAGATCCATGTCCCTGGGAGATCCGTGTCCCTGGGAGATCCGTGTCCCTGGGTGATCCGTGACCCTGGGTGATCCGTGACCCTGGGTGATCCGTGTCCCTGGGTGATCCGTGACCCTGGGTGATCCGTGTCCCTGGGAGATCCGTGTCTCTGGGAGATCCGTGTCCCTGGGAGATCCGTGTCCCTGGGTGATCCGTGTCCCTGGGTGATCCGTGTCATTGGGAGATCCGTGTCATTGGGAGATCCGTGTCCCTGGGAGATCCGTGTCCCTGGGTGATCCGTGTCCCTGGGTGATCCGTGTCCCTGGGAGATCCGTGTCCCTGGGTGATCCGTGTCCCTGGGTGATCCGTGACCCTGGGTGATCCGTGTCCCTGGGAGATCCGTGTCCCTGGGAGATCCGTGTCACTGGGTGATCCGTGTCCCTGGGTGATCCGTGTCCCTGGGATTTCCGTGTCCCTGGGAGATCCGTGTCCCTGGGATTTCCGTGTCCCTGGGATTTCCGTGTCCCTGGGATTTCCGTGTCCCTGGGTGATCCGTGTCACTGGGAGATCCGTGTCACTGGGAGATCCGTGTCCCTGGGAGATCCGTGTCATAGGGAGATCCGTGTCCCTGGGTGATCCGTGTCCCTGGGTGATCCGTGTCCCTGGGTGATCCGTGTCCCTGGGAGATCCGTGTCCCTGGGAGATCCGTGTCCCTGGGAGATCCGTGTCCCTGGGAGATCCGTGTCCCTGGGAGATCCGTGTCCCTGGGAGATCCGTGTCTCTGGGAGAACCGTGTCTCTGGGAGAACCGTGTCTCTGGGAGAACCGTGTCCCTGGGAGATCCGTGTTCCCGGGAGATCCGTGTCCCTGGGATTTCCGTGTCCCTGGGAGATCCGTGTCCCTGGGAGATCCGTGTCACTGGGAGATCCGTGACCCTGGGTGATCCGTGTCCCCGGGTGATCCGTGTCCCCGGGTGATCCGTGTCCCCGGGTGATCCCTGTCCCCGGGTGATCCCTGTCCCCGGGTGATCCCTGTCCCTGGGTGATCTGTGTCCCTGGGTGATCCGTGTCATTGGGAGATCCGTGTCCCTGGAAGATCCGTGTCCCTGGAAGATCCGTGTCCCTGGGTGATCCCTGTCCCTGAGAGTTCCGTGTCCCTGGGAGATCCCTGTCCATGGGAGATCCCTGTCCATGGGAGATCCCTGTCCCTGGGTGATCCGTGTCCCTGGGTGATCCGTGTCCCTGGGTGATCCGTGTCCCTGGGAGATCCGTGTCCCTGGGTGATCCGTGTCCCTGGGTGATCCGTGTCCCTGGGAGATCCCTGTCCATGGGAGATCCCTGTCCCTGGGTGATCCGTGTCCCTGGGTGATCCGTGTCATAGGGAGATCCGTGTCCCTGGGAGATCCGTGTCCCTGGGTGATCCGTGTCCCTGGGTGATCCGTGTCCCTGGGTGATCCCTGTCCCTGGGTGATCCCTGTCCCTGGGTGATCCGTGTCCCTGGGTGATCCGTGTCCCTGGGAGATCCGTGTCCCTGGGTCATCCGTGTCCCTGGGTCATCCGTGTCCCTGGGTGATCCGTGTCACTGGGAGATCCGTGTCCCTGGGAGATCCGTGTCCCTGGGTGATCCGTGTCCCTGGGTGATCCGTGTCCCTGGGAGATCCGTGTCCCTGGGAGATCCGTGTCCCTGGGAGATCCGTGTCCCCGGGTGATCCGTGTCCCTGGGAGATCCGTGTCCCCGGGTGATCCGTGTCCCCGGGTGATCCGTGTCCCCGGGTGATCCGTGTCCCCGGGAGATCCGTGTCCCCGGGAGATCCGTGTCCCTGGGTGATCCGTGTCCCTGGGTGATCCGTGTCCCTGGGAGATCCCTGTCCCTGGGTGATCCCTGTCCCTGGGTGATCCGTGTCCCTGGGTGATCCGTGTCCCTGGGAGATCCGTGTCCCTGGGTGATCCCTGTCCCTGGGTGATCCGTGTCATAGGGAGATCCGTGTCCCTGGGTGATCCGTGTCACTGGGTGATCCGTGTCCCTGGGAGATCCGTGTCCCTGGGAGATCCGTGTCCCTGGGTGATCCGTGTCATTGGGTGATCCGTGTCCCTGGGTGATCCGTGTCCCTGGGTGATCCGTGTCCCTGGGTGATCCGTGTCCCTGGGAGATCCGTGTCCCTGGGTGATCCGTGTCCCTGGGTGATCCGTGTCCCTGGGAGACCCGTGTCCCTGGGAGACCCGTGTCCCTGGGAGATCCGTGTCCCTGGGTGATCCGTGTCATTGGGAGATCCGTGTCCCTGGGAGATCCGTGTCCCTGGGTGATCCGTGTCCCTGGGAGATCCGTGTCCCTGGGTGATCCGTGTCCCTGTGAGATCCGTGTCCCTGGGAGACCCGTGTTCCTGGGAGACCCGTGTTCCTGGGAGATCCGTGTCCCTGGGAGATCCGTGTCCCTGGGTGATCCCTGTCCCTGGGTGATCCGTGTCCCTGGGTGATCCGTGTCCCTGGGAGATCCGTGTCCCTGGGTGATCCCTGTCCCTGGGTGATCCGTGTCCCTGGGTGATCCGTGTCCCTGGGAGATCCCTGCCCCTGGGTGATCCGTGTCTCTGGGTGATCCGTGTCCCTGGGTGATCCGTGTCCCTGGGTGATCCGTGTCTCTGGGTGATCCGTGTCACTGGGAGATCCGTGTTACTGGGAGATCCGTGTCCCTGGGAGATCCGTGTCCCTGGGAGATCCGTGTCATTGGGAGATCCGTGTCCCTGGGTGATCCGTGTCCCTGGGTGATCCCTGTCCCTGGGAGATCCGTGTCCCTGGGAGATCCGTGTCCCTGGGTGATCCGTGTCCCTGGGTGATCCGTGTCTCTGGGAGATCCGTGTCATTGGGAGATCCGTGTCCCTGGGTGATCCGTGTCCCTGGGTGATCCGTGTCCCTGGGAGATCCGTGTTATTGGGAGATCCGTGTCATAGGGAGATCCGTGTCCCTGGGTGATCCGTGTCCCTGGGTGATCCGTGTCCCTGGGTGATCCGTGTCCCTGTGAGATCCGTGTCCCTGGGTGATCCGTGTCATTGGGTGATCCGTGTCCCTGGGTGATCCGTGTCCCTGGGAGATCCGTGTCCCTGGGAGATCCTTGTCCCTGGGTGATCCGTGTCCCTGGGTGATCCGTGTCATTGGGAGATCCGTGTCATTGGGAGATCCGTGTCATTGGGAGATCCTTGTCCCTGGGTGATCCGTGTCCCTGGGTGATCCGTGTCCCTGGGTGATCCCTGTCCCTGGGTGATCCCTGTCCCTGGGTGATCCGTGTCATTGGGTGATCCGTGTCTCTGGGAGATCCGTGTCTCTGGGAGATCCGTGTCATTGGGAGATCCGTGTCCCTGGGTGATCCGTGTCCCTGGGAGATCCGTGTCCCCGGGTGATCCGTGTCCCCGGGTGATCCGTGTCCCCGGGTGATCCGTGTCCCCGGGTGATCCGTGTCCCTGGGTGATCCGTGTCCCTGTGAGATCCGTGTCCCTGGGTGATCCGTGTCATTGGGTGATCCGTGTCCCTGTGAGATCCGTGTCCCTGTGAGATCCGTGTCCCTGGGTGATCCGTGTCATTGGGTGATCCGTGTCCCTGGGTGATCCGTGTCCCTGGGAGATCCGTGTCATTGGGAGATCCTTGTCCCTGGGTGATCCGTGTCCCTGGGAGATCCGTGTCCCTGGGAGATCCGTGTCCCTGGGTGATCCGTGTCCCTGGGTGATCCGTGTCCCTGGGTGATCCGTGTCATTGGGTGATCCGTGTCATTGGGTGATCCGTGTCCCTGGGAGATCCGTGTCCCTGGGTGATCCGTGTCCCTGGGTGATCCGTGTCCCTCGGTGATCCGTGTCCCTGGGAGATCCGTGTCCCTGGGAGATCCGTGTCCCTGGGTGATCCGTGTCCCTGGGAGATCCGTGACCCTGGGTGATCCGTGTCATTGGGAGATCCGTGTCATTGGGAGATCCTTGTCCCTGGGTGATCCGTGTCATTGGGAGATCCGTGTCCCTGGGTGATCCGTGTCCCTGGGTGATCCCTGTCCCTGGGTGATCCCTGTCCCTGGGTGATCCGTGTCCCTGGGTGATCCCTGTCATTGGAGATCCTTGTCCCTGGGTGATCCTTGTCCCTGGGTGATCCTTGTCCCTGGGTGATCCGTGTCCCTGGGTGATCCGTGTCCCTGGGTGATCCCTGTCCCTGGGTGATCCATGTCATTGGGAGATCCTTGTCCCTGGGTGATCCTTGTCCCTGGGTGATCCGTGTCCCTGGGTGATCCGTGTCCCTGGGTGATCCCTGTCCCTGGGAGATCCGTGTCCCTGGGAGATCCGTGTCCCTGGGTGATCCGTGTCCCTGGGTGATCCATGTCCCTGGGTGATCCATGTCCCTGGGTGATCCATGTCATTGGGAGATCCTTGTCCCTGGGTGATCCTTGTCCCTGGGTGATCCGTGTCCCTGGGAGATCCGTGTCCCTCGGTGATCCGTGTCCCTGGGTGATCCGTGTCCCTGGGTGATCCGTGTCCCTGGGTGATCCTTGTCCCTGGGAGATCCGTGTCCCTGGGTGATCCGTGTCCCTGGGTGATCCGTGTCCCTGGGTGATCCCTGTCCCTGGGAGATCCGTGTCCCTGGGAGATCCGTGTCCCTGGGTGATCCGTGTCCCTGGGTGATCCGTGTCCCTGGGTGATCCGTGTCCCTGGGAGATCCGTGTCCCTGGGAGATCCGTGTCCCTGGGAGATCCGTGTCCCTGCGAGATCCGTGTCCCGGGGAGATCCGTGTCCCTGGGTGATCCGTGTCCCTGGGTGATCCGTGTCCCTGGGTGATCCGTGTCCCTGGGTGATCCCTGTCATTGGGAGATCCTTGTCCCTGGGTGATCCTTGTCCCTGGGTGATCCGTGTCCCTGGGTGATCCGTGTCCCTGGGTGATCCCTGTCCCTGGGTGATCCATGTCATTGGGAGATCCTTGTCCCTGGGTGATCCTTGTCCCTGGGTGATCCGTGTCCCTGGGTGATCCGTGTCCCTGGGTGATCCCTGTCCCTGGGAGATCCGTGTCCCTGGGTGATCCGTGTCCCTGGGTGATCCATGTCCCTGGGTGATCCATGTCATTGGGAGATCCTTGTCCCTGGGTGATCCTTGTCCCTGGGTGATCCGTGTCCCTGGGAGATCCGTGTCCCTCGGTGATCCGTGTCCCTGGGTGATCCGTGTCCCTGGGTGATCCGTGTCCCTGGGTGATCCGTGTCATTGGGAGATCCTTGTCCCTGGGAGATCCGTGTCCCTGGGTGATCCGTGTCCCTGGGTGATCCCTGTCCCTGGGAGATCCGTGTCCCTGGGTGATCCGTGTCCCTGGGTGATCCGTGTCCCTGGGTGATCCGTGTCCCTGGGAGATCCGTGTCCCTGGGTGATCCGTGTCCCTGGGAGATCCGTGTCCCTGGGAGATCCCTGGGAGAATTGAGGCTGTGACCCTGAGAGACCCATGACAGGGCTGACCGGACACATCCTGACCCTGGGGGTCAGGACCTTTGCCCCCACTGCGTCCTGTCACATGTCACCCCCAATGGTGGGGGCTCAGGGATTAAGGTGGTCTCTCCAACTGCCTGCAGGAACTCTGACCAGCAGCCTGCCCGCGAGGTGCACCCCCCCTCCCCATCCTCTAGACATTCCCCCCCCTCCCCATCCTCTAGACCTTCCCCACCCTCCCATCCTCTAGACCTGCCCCCCCCTCCCCCATCCTTAGACCTTCCCCCCCTCCCCATCCTCTAGACCTGCCCCCCCCCTCCCATCCTCTAGACCTGCCCCCCCCTCCCCCATCTCTAGACCTGCCCCCCCCTCCCCCATCCCTCTAGACCTGCCCCCCCCTCCCCCATCCTCTAGACCTGCCCCCCCCTCCCCCATCCTCTAGACCTGCCCCCCCCTCCCCATCCTCTAGACCTGGCCCCCCCCTCCCCCATCCTTAGACCTGCCCCCCCCTCCCCGTGCGAGTTTCTCACCCGGATTTTGACTTGTGTCCGTCTGCGAAGCCACTTGCCCTGGGGCAGCGGGGGGGAATAGTCTGAGATCTCCAAGTCGCTGCCTTCCAACTCCACCTTCTGCTGCTTCATCACCTGGTCGGGGAGGAGCTCATCGTCAAACACAGAGGCCATTCGGCCCCCCCCCCCCTCCCCCCTCCCTCCCCAAGGATCTTCCATCCCCCTGAGTTAACCTGCCCCTGCTAACCCCCTCCGGTCCCCTGGTTTAGACCGACCCAGGGTGCACTGGTCATGTTGTCCTCGGTAAGGTGAGGTCACCCTCGTCTTCACCACTGGTCACCACTTTAACAGGAGGGATGTGGGGGCTTCGGAGAGAGGGGGGGGGGGCACAAAGGATTTACCAGGATGCTGCCGGGATTAGAGGGGGATGGTCTCTCAGGAGAGGCTGGAAGAACTCAGGCTGGTCTCGGTGGAGCGGAGGAGGCCGAGGGAGACTCGGTCGAAGATGATACAACGCTGAGACGCAGAGATGGGGTTGATGGTGAGAACCCTTCTCCCCAGAGTTAAAACGTCGAATATTAGGGGGACGTGCATTTACAGGGAGGGGGGGGGGCAAAGTTCAAAGGGGAGGTGAGGGGCAGGTTTATTACACAGAGAGGGGTAGGAGTGTGGAACGCACAGCCAGGGGGTGGGGGGGGGGAGGCAGGTACTATGGGGGGGGGGGGGTTTAAGGGGCTTTTAGATAAACACATGGATATTTAAGGAATGGAGGGATTCAGACCAGGGCAGGGAGAAGGGGTGACTGTAATTTGGTGTCGTGTTCGGTACAGCAACATGGGCCGAATGGCCTGTTGCAGTGATTCCAAACTGTGTGGAAACAGGCCCTTCAGCTCAAAAGGTCCACACAGACCCTTCGAAGATTAACCCACCCAAATCCATTTCCCTCTGACTAATGCACCTGACACCATGGGACAATTTCCCACGGCCAATCCCACCCTAACCTGCCCATCCCTGGGCACTATGGGACAACTTCCCATGGCCAATCCCACCCTAACCTGCACATCCCTGGGCACTATGGGACAATATTCCCACGGCCAATCCCACCCTAACCTGCCCATCCCTGGGCACTATGGGACAACTTCCCATGGCCAATCCCATGGGAGTAAACTGGAGCACCGGAGGAAACCCACACAGACATGGGAGAATGTGCAAACTCCACACAGACAGTTGCCTGAGGAGGGAATTGAACCTGGGTCCCTGGTGCTGTGAGGCAGCAGTGCTAACCACTGAGCCACCATGCCACAGCCCAGTGCTGTATTGTTCCATGTTCTACCCAGTGACCTGGGCTGAGGAAACATTTCTGTATTTGTGATGTGGGACAGGGTCGATGGAGCCAAGGATTTTCTCCTTCCAAAGCATTTTACCTTCTGCTCATTAGAAGCATTGTTGACACAGCAAACGGCCCCAGAACTGAGGAAAGACCAATCAGTGCCCAGTTAGGACGGGGTGCGGGGGCTGGGAATAAGGTCAGCAACAAGGAGCTGATCATGTCGAAGTGTGACTGAGCGAGTCTCTGCCGACGAGCAACAATGTGATTGGTTCGCAGGCAGTCAAACAATTTGGGGTACAGGAGCTAGATCACACCTCCACCAGCTTCAGTGACGGTCTGCCTGTTCTCTGCAGATAAAGCTGCAATAGCTGCTCTCACAGTCACCCCCTTGAACAACAACACCCAGGCTGTTTTTTTCTGTATTTCTGACTGTGTCTTGCTGTGTTAGCTGAATGGCCTCCTGCTGTTCCCCTGTGTAACAGGCTGGGAAGGGGCTGAATGGCCTCCTGCTGTTCCCCCTGTGTAACAGGCTGGGAAGGGCTGAATGGCCTCCTGCTGTTCCCCCTCTGTGACAGGCTGGGAAGGGGCTGAATGGCCTCCTGCTGTCCCCCCTGTGTGACAGGCTGGGGAAGGGGCTGAATGGCCTCCTGTTATTCCTATATAAAACATGGCCTCCTGGGAGTAGAGGGAGCTTTACTCTGTATCTAACCCGTGCTATCCCTATCCTGGGAGTGTTTGATGGGGACAGTGTAGAGGGAGCTTTACTCTGTATCTAACCCCGTGCTGTCCCTGTCCCCTGGGAGTGTTTGATGGGGGGACAGTGTAGAGGAAGCTTTACTCTGTATCTAACCCCGTGCTGTCCCTGTCCCTGGGAGTGTTTGATGGGGGACAGTGCAGAGTGAGCTTTACTCTGTATCTAACCCCGTGCTGTCCCTGTCCTGGGAGTGTTTGATGGGAGGGACAGTGTAGAGAGAGCTTTACTCTGTATCTAACCCCGTGCTGTCCCTGTCCCTGGGAGTGTTTGATGGGGGACAGGGTAGATGAAGCTTTACTCTGTATCTAACCCCATGCTGTCCCGGTCCCTGGGAGTGTTGATGGGGGACAGTGTAGAAGGAGCTTTACTCTGTATCTAACCCCGTGCTGTCCCTGTCCCTGGGAGTGTTTGATGGGGGGACAGTGTAGAGGAAGCTTTACCTGGCGTAGTAGAAATGCCACAACATCGGTGGATTCCCAGTAGCTGGCGTGGAAGAGATGTGGGAGGGTGACAGTGGGGAAGGCAGTGAGACCATCAGGACAGTACAGAGCATAATCA
>NW_027310699.1:0-51872 GCF_047496795.1 Chiloscyllium punctatum
AGAGACGGGGGTGGGTGGCGCACAGAGAGACGGGGGTGGGTGGGTGGCGGACAGAGAGACGGGGTGGGTGGGTGGGTGGGTGGCGGACAGAGAGACGGGGGTGGGTGGGTGGGTGGGTGGCGGACAGAGAGACGGGGGTGGGTGGGTGGGTGGGTGGCGGACAGAGAGACGGGGGTGGGTGGGTGGGTGGGTGGCGGACAGAGAGACGGGGGTGGGTGGGTGGGTGGGTGGCGGACAGAGAGACGGGGGTGGGTGGGTGGGTGGCGGACAGAGAGACGGGGGTGGGTGGGTGGGTGGCGGACAGAGAGACGGGGGTGGGTGGGTGGCGGACAGAGAGACGGGGGTGGGTGGGTGGGTGGTGGACAGAGAGACGGGGGTGGGTGGCGGACAGAGAGACGGGGGTGGCGGACAGAGTGACGGGGGTGGGTGGTGGACAGGGAGACGGGGGTGGGTGGCGGACAGAGAGACGGGGGTGGGTGGCGGACAGAGAGACGGGGGTGGGTGGCGGACAGAGAGACGGTGGTGGTTGGCGGACAGAGAGACGGGGGTGGGTGGTGGACAGAGAGACGGGGTGGGTGGGGTGGGTGGGTGGTGGACAGAGAGATGGGGGTGGGTGGGTAGGTGGGTGGGTGGCGGACAGAGAGATGGGGGTGGGTGGGTGGCGGACAGAGAGATGGGGGCGGGTGGGTGGCGGACAGAGAGATGGGGGTGGGTGGGTGGGTGGGTGGCGGACAGAGAGATGGGGGTGGGTGGGTGGGTGGGTGGCGGACAGAGAGATGGGGGTGGGTGGGTGGCGGACAGAGAGATGGAGGTGGCGGACAGAGAGATGGGGGTGGGTGGGTGGCGGACAGAGAGATGGGGGTGGGTGGGTGGCGGACAGAGAGATGGGGGTGGGTGGGTGGGTGGGTGGCGGACAGAGAGATGGGGGTGGGGGGGGTGGGTGGCGGACAGAGAGATGGGGGTGGTGGGTGGGTGGGTGGCGGACAGAGAGATGGGGGTGGGTGGGTGGGTGGGTGGCGGACAGAGAGATGGGGGTGGGTGGGTGGGTGGGTGGCGGACAGAGAGATGGGGGTGGGTGGGTGGGTGGGTGGCGGACAGAGAGATGGGGGTGGGTGGGTGGGTGGGTGGCGGACAGAGAGATGGGGGTGGGTGGGTGGGTGGGTGGCGGACAGAGAGATGGGGGTGGGTGGGTGGGTGGGTGGCGGACAGAGAGATGGGGGTGGGTGGGTGGGTGGGTGGCGGACAGAGAGATGGGGGTGGGTGGGTGGGTGGGTGGCGGACAGAGAGATGGGGGTGGGTGGGTGGGTGGGTGGGTGGCGGACAGAGAGATGGGGGTGGGTGGGTGGGTGGGTGGCGGACAGAGAGATGGGGGTGGGTGGGTGGGTGGGTGGCGGACAGAGAGATGGGGGTGGGTGGGTGGGTGGGTGGGTGGCGGACAGAGAGATGGGGTGGGTGGGTGGGTGGGTGGGTGGCGGACAGAGAGATGGGGGTGGGTGGGTGGGTGGGTGGCGGACAGAGAGATGGGGGTGGGTGGGTGGGTGGGTGGCGGACAGAGAGATGGGGGTGGGTGGGTGGCGGACAGAGAGATGGGGGTGGGGGGGTGGGTGGGTGGCGGACAGAGAGATGGGGGTGGGTGGGTGGGTGGGTGGCGGACAGAGAGATGGGGGTGGGTGGCGGACAGAGAGATGGGGGTGGGTGGGTGGGTGGGTGGCGGACAGAGAGATGGGGGTGGGTGGGTGGTGGGTGGCGGACAGAGAGATGGGGTGGGTGGGTGGGTGGGTGGCGGACAGAGAGATGGGGGTGGGTGGGTGGGTGGGTGGCGGACAGAGAGATGGGGGTGGGTGGGTGGGTGGGTGGCGGACAGAGAGATGGGGGTGGGTGGGTGGGTGGGTGGCGGACAGAGAGATGGGGGTGGGTGGGTGGGTGGGTGGCGGACAGAGAGATGGGGGTGGGTGGGTGGGTGGGTGGCGGACAGAGAGATGGGGGTGGGTGGGTGGGTGGGTGGCGGACAGAGAGATGGGGGTGGGTGGCGGACAGAGAGATGGGGGTGGGTGGCGGACAGAGAGATGGGGGTGGGTGGGTGGCGGACAGAGAGATGGGGGTGGGTGGGTGGCGGACAGAGAGATGGGGGTGGGTGGGTGGGTGGGTGGCGGACAGAGAGATGGGGTGGGTGGGTGGGTGGGTGGCGGACAGAGAGATGGGGTGGGTGGGTGGGTGGGTGGCGGACAGAGAGATGGGGGTGGGTGGGTGGGTGGTGGGTGGCGGACAGAGAGATGGGGGTGGGTGGGTGGGTGGGTGGCGGACAGAGAGATGGGGGTGGGTGGGTGGGTGGGTGGGTGGCGGACAGAGAGATGGGGGTGGGTGGGTGGGTGGGTGGCGGACAGAGAGATGGGGGTGGGTGGGTGGCGGACAGAGAGATGGGGGTGGGTGGGTGGCGGACAGAGAGATGGGGGTGGGTGGGTGGCGGACAGAGAGATGGGGGTGGGTGGGTGGGTGGGTGGCGGACAGAGAGATGGGGGTGGGTGGGTGGGTGGTGGCGGACAGAGAGATGGGGGTGGGTGGGTGGGTGGGTGGCGGACAGAGAGATGGGGGTGGGTGGGTGGGTGGGTGGCGGACAGAGAGATGGGGGTGGGTGGGTGGGTGGGTGGCGGACAGAGAGATGGGGGTGGGTGGGTGGGTGGGTGGCGGACAGAGAGATGGGGGTGGGTGGGTGGGTGGGTGGCGGACAGAGAGATGGGGGTGGGTGGGTGGGTGGGTGGCGGACAGAGAGATGGGGTGGGTGGGTGGGTGGGTGGCGGACAGAGAGATGGGGGTGGGTGGGTGGGTGGGTGGGTGGCGGACAGAGAGATGGGGGTGGGTGGGTGGGTGGGTGGCGGACAGAGAGATGGGGGTGGGTGGGTGGGTGGGTGGCGGACAGAGAGATGGGGGTGGGTGGGTGGGTGGGTGGCGGACAGAGAGACGGGGGTGGGTGGGTGGGTGGGTGGCGGACAGAGAGACGGGGGTGGGTGGGTGGGTGGGTGGCGGACAGAGAGATGGGGGTGGGTGGGTGGGTGGGTGGCGGACAGAGAGATGGGGGTGGGTGGGTGGGTGGGTGGCGGACAGAGAGATGGGGGTGGGTGGGTGGGTGGGTGGCGGACAGAGAGATGGGGGTGGGTGGGTGGGTGGCGGACAGAGAGATGGGGTGGGTGGGTGGGTGGGTGGCGGACAGAGAGATGGGGGTGGGTGGGTGGGTGGGTGGCGGACAGAGAGATGGGGGTGGGTGGGTGGGTGGGTGGCGGACAGAGAGATGGGGGTGGGTGGGTGGGTGGGTGGCGGACAGAGAGATGGGGGTGGGTGGGTGGGTGGGTGGCGGACAGAGAGATGGGGTGGGTGGGTGGGTGGGTGGCGGACAGAGAGATGGGGGTGGCGGACAGAGAGATGGGGGTGGCGGACAGAGAGATGGGGGTGGGTGGGTGGGTGGGTGGCGGACAGAGAGATGGGGGTGGCGGACAGAGAGATGGGGTTGGGTGGGTGGGTGGGTGGCGGACAGAGAGATGGGGGTGGGTGGCGGACAGAGAGATGGGGGTGGGTGGGTGGGTGGGTGGGTGGCGGACAGAGAGATGGGGGTGGGTGGGTGGGTGGGTGGGTGGCGGACAGAGAGATGGGGGTGGGTGGGTGGGTGGGTGGCGGACAGAGAGATGGGGGTGGGTGGGTGGGTGGGTGGCGGACAGAGAGATGGGGGTGGGTGGGTGGGTGGGTGGCCGACAGAGAGATGGGGGTGGGTGGGTGGGTGGGTGGCCGACAGAGAGATGGGGGTGGGTGGGTGGGTGGGTGGCCGACAGAGAGATGGGGGTGGGTGGGTGGGTGGGTGGCCGACAGAGAGATGGGGGTGGGTGGGTGGGTGGGTGGCCGACAGAGAGATGGGGGTGGGTGGGTGGGTGGGGTGGCCGACAGAGAGATGGGGGTGGGTGGGTGGGTGGGTGGCCGACAGAGAGATGGGGGTGGGTGGGTGGGTGGGTGGCCGACAGAGAGATGGGGGTGGGTGGGTGGGTGGTGGCCGACAGAGAGACGGGGGTGGGTGGCGGACAGAGAGACGGGGGTGGGTGGGTGGGTGGCGGACAGAGAGATGGGGGTGGGTGGCGGACAGAGAGACAGGGGTGGGTGGCGGACAGAGAGACGGGGGTGGGTGGCGGACAGAGAGACGGGGGTGGGTGGGTGGCGGACAGAGAGACGGGGGTGGGTGGCGGACAGAGAGACGGGGGTGGCGGACAGAGACGGGGGTGGGTGGCGGACAGAGAGACGGGGGTGGCGGACAGAGAGACGGGGGTGGGTGGCGGACAGAGAGACGGGGGTGGGTGGGTGGCGGACAGAGAGACGGGGGTGGGTGGGTGGGTGGGTGGGTGGCGGACAGAGAGACGGGGGTGGGTGGGTGGGTGGGTGGGTGGCGGACAGAGAGACGGGGGTGGGTGGGTGGGTGGGTGGGTGGCGGACAGAGAGACGGGGGTGGGTGGGTGGGTGGGTGGGTGGCGGACAGAGAGACGGGGGTGGGTGGGTGGGTGGGTGGGTGGCGGACAGAGAGACGGAGGTGGGTGGGTGGGTGGCGGACAGAGAGACGGGGGTGGGTGGGTGGGTGGGTGGCGGACAGAGAGACGGGGGTGGGTGGCGGACAGAGAGACGGGGGTGGGTGGGTGGGTGGCGGACAGAGAGATGGGGGTGGGTGGCGGACAGAGAGACAGGGGTGGGTGGCGGACAGAGAGACGGGGGTGGGTGGCGGACAGAGAGACGGGGGTGGGTGGGTGGCGGACAGAGAGACGGGGGTGGGTGGCGGACAGAGAGACGGGGGTGGCGGACAGAGAGACGGGGGTGGGCGGCGGACAGAGAGACGGGGGTGGCGGACAGAGAGACGGGGTGGGTGGCGGACAGAGAGACGGGGGTGGGTGGGTGGCGGACAGAGAGACGGGGGTGGGTGGGTGGGTGGTGGGTGGCGGACAGAGAGACGGGGGTGGGTGGGTGGGTGGGTGGCGGACAGAGAGACGGGGGTGGGTGGGTGGGTGGGTGGGTGGCGGACAGAGAGACGGGGGTGGGTGGGTGGGTGGGTGGGTGGCGGACAGAGAGACGGGGGTGGGTTGGTGGGTGGGTGGGTGGCGGACAGAGAGACGGGGGTGGGTGGGTGGGTGGCGGACAGAGAGACGGGGGTGGGTGGGTGGGTGGGTGGGTGGCGGACAGAGAGACGGGGCTGGGTGGGTGGGGGGGTGGGTGGCGGACAGAGAGACGGGGGTGGGTGGCGGACAGAGAGACGGGGGCGGGTGGGTGGGTGGGTGGGTGGCGGACAGAGAGACGGGGGTGGGTGGGTGGGTGGCGGACAGAGAGACGGGGGTGGGTGGGTGGGTGGGTTGGTGGCGGACAGAGAGACGGGGGTGGGTGGGTGGGTGGGTGGCGGACAGAGAGACGGGGGTGGGTGGGTGGGTGGGTGGCGGACAGAGAGACGGGGGTGGGTGGGTGGGTGGGTGGCGGACAGAGAGGGTGGGTGGGTGGCGGACAGAGAGACGGGGGTGGGTGGGTGGTGGTGGGTGGCGGACAGAGAGACGGGGGTGGGTGGGTGGGTGGCGGACAGAGAGACGGGGGTGGGTGGGTGGGTGGGTGGCGGACAGAGAGACGGGGGTGGGTGGGTGGGTGGGTGGCGGACAGAGAGACGGGGGTGGGTGGGTGGGTGGGTGGCGGACAGAGAGACGGGGGTGGGTGGGTGGGTGGGTGGGTGGCGGACAGAGAGACGGGGGTGGGTGGGTGGGTGGGTGGGTGGCGGACAGAGAGACGGGGGTGGGTGGGTGGGTGGGTGGCGGACAGAGAGACGGGGGTGGGTGGGGTGGCGGACAGAGAGACGGGGGTGGGTGGGTGGGTGGGTGGGTGGCGGACAGAGAGACGGGGGTGGGTGGGTGGGTGGGTGGCGGACAGAGAGACGGGGGTGGGTGGGTGGGTGGGTGGCGGACAGAGAGACGGGGGTGGGTGGGGGGGTGGGTGGCGGACAGAGAGACGGGGGTGGGTGGGTGGGTGGGTGGGTGGCGGACAGAGAGACGGGGTACGGGGGTGGGTGGGTGGCGGACAGAGAGACGGGGGTGGGTGGGTGGCGGACAGAGAGACGGGGGTGGGTGGGTGGGTGGGTGGCGGACAGAGAGACGGGGGTGGGTGGGTGGGTGGGTGGCGGACAGAGAGACGGGGGGTGGGTGGGTGGGTGGGTGGCGGACAGAGAGACGGGGGTGGGTGGGTGGGTGGGTGGCGGACAGAGAGACGGGGGTGGGTGGGTGGGTGGGTGGCGGACAGAGAGACGGGGGTGGGTGGGTGGGTGGGTGGCGGACAGAGAGACGGGGGTGGGTGGGTGGGTGGGTGGCGGACAGAGAGACGGGGGTGGGTGGGTGGCGGACAGAGAGACGGGGGTGGGTGGCGCACAGAGAGACGGGGGTGGGTGGGTGGCGGACAGAGAGACGGGGGTGGGTGGGTGGCGGACAGAGAGACGGGGGTGGGTGGGTGGCGGACAGAGAGACGGGGGTGGGTGGGTGGGTGGGTGGCGGACAGAGAGACGGGGGTGGGTGGGTGAGTGGGTGGCGGACAGAGAGACGGGGGTGGGTGGGTGGCGGACAGAGAGACGGGGGTGGGTGGGTGGGTGGCGGACAGAGAGATGGGGGTGGGTGGGTGGCGGACAGAGAGACGGGGGTGGGTGGCGCACAGAGAGACGGGGGTGGGTGGGTGGCGGACAGAGAGACGGGGGTGGGTGGGTGGCGGACAGAGAGACGGGGGTGGGTGGGTGGCGGACAGAGAGACGGGGGTGGGTGGGTGGCGGACAGAGAGACGGGGGTGGGTGGGTGGGTGGGTGGCGGACAGAGAGACGGGGGTGGGTGGGTGGGTGGGTGGCGGACAGAGAGACGGGGGTGGGTGGGTGGGTGGGTGGCGGACAGAGAGACGGGGGTGGGTGGGTGGGTGGGTGGCGGACAGAGAGACGGGGGTGGGTGGGTGGGTGGGTGGCGGACAGAGAGACGGGGGTGGGTGGGTGGGTGGGTGGCGGACAGAGAGACGGGGGTGGGTGGGTGGGTGGGTGGCGGACAGAGAGACGGGGGTGGGTGGGTGGGTGGCGGACAGAGAGACGGGGGGTGGGTGGCGGACAGAGAGACGGGTTGGCGGACAGAGTGACGGGGTGGGTGGTGGACAGGGAGACGGGGGTGGGTGGCGGACAGAGAGACGGGGGTGGGTGGCGGACAGAGGGACGGGGGTGGGTGGGTGGGTGGCGGACAGAGAGACGGGGGTGGGTGGGTGGGTGGCGGACAGAGAGACGGGGGTGGGTGGCGGACAGAGAGACGGGGGTGGGTGGGTGGCGGACAGAGAGACGGGGGTGGGTGGGTGGGTGGGTGGCGGACAGAGAGACGGGGGTGGTGGTGGGTGGGTGGGTGGGTGGGTGGTGGACAGAGAGACGGGGGTGGGTGGGTGGGTGGGTGGCGGACAGAGAGACGGGGGTGGGTGGGTGGGTGGTGGCGGACAGAGAGACGGGGGTGGGTGGGTGGGTGGCGGACAGAGAGACGGGGGTGGGTGGGTGGCGGACAGAGAGACGGGGGTGGGTGGGTGGGTGGTGGACAGAGAGACGGGGGTGGGTGGGTGGGTGGCGGACAGAGAGACGGGGGTGGGTGGCGGACAGAGAGACGGGTTGGCGGACAGAGTGACGGGGTGGGTGGTGGACAGGGAGACGGGGGTGGGGTGGCGGACAGAGAGACGGGGGTGGGTGGCGGACAGAGGGACGGGGGTGGGTGGGTGGGTGGCGGACAGAGAGACGGGGGTGGGTGGGTGGGTGGCGGACAGAGAGACGGGGGTGGGTGGCGGACAGAGAGACGGGGGTGGGTGGGTGGCGGACAGAGAGACGGGGGTGGGTGGGTGGGTGGGTGGGTGGGTGGTGGACAGAGAGACGGGGGTGGGTGGGTGGGTGGGTGGCGGACAGAGAGACGGGGGTGGGTGGGTGGGTGGCGGACAGAGAGACGGGGGTGGGTGGGTGGGTGGCGGACAGAGAGACGGGGGTGGGTGGGTGGCGGACAGAGAGACGGGGGTGGGTGGGTGGGTGGTGGACAGAGAGACGGGGGTGGGTGGCGGACAGAGAGACGGGGGTGGCGGACAGAGTGACGGGGGTGGGTGGTGGACAGGGAGACGGGGGTGGGTGGCGGACAGAGAGACGGGGGTGGGTGGCGGACAGAGAGACGGGGGTGGGTGGCGGACAGAGAGACGGGGGTGGTTGGCGGACAGAGAGACGGGGGTGGGTGGTGGACAGAGAGACGGGGGTGGGTGGGGTGGGTGGGTGGTGGACAGAGAGATGGGGGTGGGTGGGTAGGTGGGTGGGTGGCGGACAGAGAGATGGGGGTGGGTGGGTGGCGGACAGAGAGATGGGGGCGGGTGGGTGGCGGACAGAGAGATGGGGGTGGGTGGGTGGGTGGGTGGCGGACAGAGAGATGGGGGTGGGTGGGTGGGTGGGTGGCGGACAGAGAGATGGGGGTGGGTGGGTGGGTGGGTGGCGGACAGAGAGATGGGGGTGGGTGGGTGGGTGGGTGGCGGACAGAGAGATGGGGGTGGGTGGGTGGCGGACAGAGAGATGGAGGTGGCGGACAGAGAGATGGGGGTGGGTGGGTGGCGGACAGAGAGATGGGGGTGGGTGGGTGGGTGGGTGGCCGACAGAGAGATGGGGGTGGGGGGGGGTGGGTGGCGGACAGAGAGATGGGGGTGGGTGGGTGGGTGGGTGGCGGACAGAGAGATGGGGGTGGGTGGGTGGGTGGGTGGCGGACAGAGAGATGGGGGTGGGTGGGTGGGTGGGTGGCGGACAGAGAGATGGGGGTGGGTGGGTGGGTGGGTGGCGGACAGAGAGATGGGGGTGGGTGGGTGGGTGGGTGGCGGACAGAGAGATGGGGGTGGGTGGGTGGGTGGGTGGCGGACAGAGAGATGGGGGTGGGTGGGTGGGTGGGTGGCGGACAGAGAGATGGGGGTGGGTGGGTGGGTGGGTGGCGGACAGAGAGATGGGGGTGGGTGGGTGGGTGGGTGGCGGACAGAGAGATGGGGGTGGGTGGGTGGGTGGGTGGCGGACAGAGAGATGGGGGTGGGTGGGTGGGTGGGTGGCGGACAGAGAGATGGGGGTGGGTGGGTGGGTGGGTGGCGGACAGAGAGATGGGGGTGGGTGGGTGGGTGGGTGGCGGACAGAGAGATGGGGGTGGGTGGGTGGGTGGGTGGGTGGCGGACAGAGAGATGGGGGTGGGTGGGTGGGTGGGTGGCGGACAGAGAGATGGGGGTGGGTGGGTGGGTGGGTGGCGGACAGAGAGATGGGGGTGGGTGGGTGGGTGGGTGGCGGACAGAGAGATGGGGGTGGGTGGGTGGGTGGGTGGCGGACAGAGAGATGGGGGTGGGTGGGTGGGTGGGTGGCGGACAGAGAGATGGGGGTGGGTGGGTGGGTGGGTGGCGGACAGAGAGATGGGGGTGGGTGGGTGGGTGGGTGGCGGACAGAGAGATGGGGGTGGGTGGGTGGGTGGGTGGCGGACAGAGAGATGGGGGTGGGTGGCGGACAGAGAGATGGGGGTGGGTGGGTGGGTGGGTGGCGGACAGAGAGATGGGGGTGGGTGGCGGACAGAGAGATGGGGGTGGGTGGGTGGGTGGGTGGCGGACAGAGAGATGGGGGTGGGTGGGTGGGTGGGTGGCGGACAGAGAGATGGGGGTGGGTGGGTGGGTGGGTGGCGGACAGAGAGATGGGGGTGGGTGGGTGGGTGGGTGGCGGACAGAGAGATGGGGGTGGGTGGGTGGGTGGGTGGCGGACAGAGAGATGGGGGTGGGTGGGTGGGTGGGTGGCGGACAGAGAGATGGGGGTGGGTGGGTGGGTGGGTGGCGGACAGAGAGATGGGGGTGGGTGGGTGGGTGGGTGGCGGACAGAGAGATGGGGGTGGGTGGGTGGGTGGGTGGCGGACAGAGAGATGGGGGTGGGTGGGTGGGTGGGTGGCGGACAGAGAGATGGGGGTGGGTGGGTGGGTGGGTGGCGGACAGAGAGATGGGGGTGGGTGGGTGGGTGGGTGGCGGACAGAGAGATGGGGGTGGGTGGCGGACAGAGAGATGGGGGTGGGTGGCGGACAGAGAGATGGGGGTGGGTGGGTGGCGGACAGAGAGATGGGGGTGGGTGGGTGGCGGACAGAGAGATGGGGGTGGGTGGGTGGGTGGGTGGCGGACAGAGAGATGGGGGTGGGTGGGTGGGTGGGTGGGTGGCGGACAGAGAGATGGGGGTGGGTGGGTGGGTGGGTGGCGGACAGAGAGATGGGGGTGGGTGGGTGGGTGGGTGGGTGGCGGACAGAGAGATGGGGGTGGGTGGGTGGGTGGGTGGCGGACAGAGAGATGGGGGTGGGTGGGTGGCGGACAGAGAGATGGGGGTGGGTGGGTGGCGGACAGAGAGATGGGGGTGGGTGGGTGGGTGGGTGGCGGACAGAGAGATGGGGGTGGGTGGGTGGGTGGGTGGCGGACAGAGAGATGGGGGTGGGTGGGTGGGTGGGTGGCGGACAGAGAGATGGGGGTGGGTGGGTGGGTGGGTGGCGGACAGAGAGATGGGGGTGGGTGGGTGGGTGGGTGGCGGACAGAGAGATGGGGGTGGGTGGGTGGGTGGGTGGCGGACAGAGAGATGGGGGTGGGTGGGTGGGTGGGTGGCGGACAGAGAGATGGGGGTGGGTGGGTGGGTGGGTGGCGGACAGAGAGATGGGGGTGGGTGGGTGGCGGACAGAGAGATGGAGGTGGCGGACAGAGAGATGGGGGTGGGTGGGTGGCGGACAGAGAGATGGGGGTGGGTGGGTGGGTGGGTGGCGGACAGAGAGATGGGGGTGGGGGGGGTGGGTGGCGGACAGAGAGATGGGGGTGGGTGGGTGGGTGGGTGGCGGACAGAGAGATGGGGGTGGGTGGGTGGGTGGGTGGCGGACAGAGAGATGGGGGTGGGTGGGTGGGTGGGTGGCGGACAGAGAGATGGGGGTGGGTGGGTGGGTGGGTGGCGGACAGAGAGATGGGGGTGGGTGGGTGGGTGGGTGGCGGACAGAGAGATGGGGGTGGGTGGGTGGGTGGGTGGCGGACAGAGAGATGGGGGTGGGTGGGTGGGTGGGTGGCGGACAGAGAGATGGGGGTGGGTGGGTGGGTGGGTGGCGGACAGAGAGATGGGGGTGGGTGGGTGGGTGGGTGGCGGACAGAGAGATGGGGGTGGGTGGGTGGGTGGGTGGCGGACAGAGAGATGGGGGTGGGTGGGTGGGTGGGTGGCGGACAGAGAGATGGGGGTGGGTGGGTGGGTGGGTGGGTGGCGGACAGAGAGATGGGGGTGGGTGGGTGGGTGGGTGGCGGACAGAGAGATGGGGGTGGGTGGGTGGGTGGGTGGCGGACAGAGAGATGGGGGTGGGTGGGTGGGTGGGTGGCGGACAGAGAGATGGGGGTGGGTGGGTGGGTGGGTGGCGGACAGAGAGATGGGGGTGGGTGGGTGGGTGGGTGGCGGACAGAGAGATGGGGGTGGGTGGGTGGGTGGGTGGCGGACAGAGAGATGGGGGTGGGTGGGTGGGTGGGTGGCGGACAGAGAGATGGGGGTGGGTGGGTGGGTGGGTGGCGGACAGAGAGATGGGGGTGGGTGGCGGACAGAGAGATGGGGGTGGGTGGGTGGGTGGGTGGCGGACAGAGAGATGGGGGTGGGTGGGTGGGTGGGTGGCGGACAGAGAGATGGGGGTGGGTGGCGGACAGAGAGATGGGGGTGGGTGGGTGGGTGGGTGGCGGACAGAGAGATGGGGGTGGGTGGGTGGGTGGGTGGCGGACAGAGAGATGGGGGTGGGTGGGTGGGTGGGTGGCGGACAGAGAGATGGGGGTGGGTGGGTGGGTGGGTGGCGGACAGAGAGATGGGGGTGGGTGGGTGGGTGGGTGGCGGACAGAGAGATGGGGGTGGGTGGGTGGGTGGGTGGGTGGGTGGCGGACAGAGAGATGGGGGTGGGTGGGTGGGTGGGTGGCGGACAGAGAGATGGGGGTGGGTGGGTGGGTGGGTGGCGGACAGAGAGATGGGGGTGGGTGGGTGGGTGGGTGGCGGACAGAGAGATGGGGGTGGGTGGGTGGGTGGGTGGCGGACAGAGAGATGGGGGTGGGTGGGTGGGTGGGTGGCGGACAGAGAGATGGGGGTGGGTGGGTGGGTGGGTGGCGGACAGAGAGATGGGGGTGGGTGGGTGGGTGGGTGGCGGACAGAGAGATGGGGGTGGGTGGCGGACAGAGAGATGGGGGTGGGTGGCGGACAGAGAGATGGGGGTGGGTGGGTGGCGGACAGAGAGATGGGGGTGGGTGGGTGGCGGACAGAGAGATGGGGGTGGGTGGGTGGGTGGGTGGCGGACAGAGAGATGGGGGTGGGTGGGTGGGTGGGTGGGTGGCGGACAGAGAGATGGGGGTGGGTGGGTGGGTGGGTGGCGGACAGAGAGATGGGGGTGGGTGGGTGGGTGGGTGGGTGGCGGACAGAGAGATGGGGGTGGGTGGGTGGGTGGGTGGCGGACAGAGAGATGGGGGTGGGTGGGTGGCGGACAGAGAGATGGGGGTGGGTGGGTGGCGGACAGAGAGATGGGGGTGGGTGGGTGGGTGGGTGGCGGACAGAGAGATGGGGGTGGGTGGGTGGGTGGGTGGCGGACAGAGAGATGGGGGTGGGTGGGTGGGTGGGTGGCGGACAGAGAGATGGGGGTGGGTGGGTGGGTGGGTGGCGGACAGAGAGATGGGGGTGGGTGGGTGGGTGGGTGGCGGACAGAGAGATGGGGGTGGGTGGGTGGGTGGGTGGCGGACAGAGAGATGGGGGTGGGTGGGTGGGTGGGTGGCGGACAGAGAGATGGGGGTGGGTGGCGGACAGAGAGATGGGGGTGGGTGGGTGGGTGGGTGGCGGACAGAGAGATGGGGGTGGGTGGCGGACAGAGAGATGGGGGTGGGTGGGTGGGTGGGTGGCGGACAGAGAGATGGGGGTGGGTGGGTGGGTGGGTGGCGGACAGAGAGATGGGGGTGGGTGGGTGGGTGGGTGGCGGACAGAGAGATGGGGGTGGGTGGGTGGGTGGGTGGCGGACAGAGAGATGGGGGTGGGTGGGTGGGTGGGTGGCGGACAGAGAGATGGGGGTGGGTGGGTGGGTGGGTGGCGGACAGAGAGATGGGGGTGGGTGGGTGGGTGGGTGGCGGACAGAGAGATGGGGGTGGGTGGGTGGGTGGGTGGCGGACAGAGAGATGGGGGTGGGTGGGTGGGTGGGTGGCGGACAGAGAGATGGGGGTGGGTGGGTGGGTGGGTGGCGGACAGAGAGATGGGGGTGGGTGGGTGGGTGGGTGGCGGACAGAGAGATGGGGGTGGGTGGGTGGGTGGGTGGCGGACAGAGAGATGGGGGTGGGTGGGTGGGTGGGTGGCGGACAGAGAGATGGGGGTGGGTGGGTGGGTGGGTGGCGGACAGAGAGATGGGGGTGGGTGGGTGGGTGGGTGGCGGACAGAGAGATGGGGGTGGGTGGGTGGGTGGGTGGCGGACAGAGAGATGGGGGTGGGTGGGTGGGTGGGTGGCGGACAGAGAGATGGGGGTGGCGGACAGAGAGATGGGGGTGGGTGGGTGGGTGGGTGGCGGACAGAGAGATGGGGGTGGCGGACAGAGAGATGGGGTTGGGTGGGTGGGTGGATGGCGGACAGAGAGATGGGGGTGGGTGGGTGGCGGACAGAGAGATGGGGGTGGGTGGGTGGGTGGGTGGGTGGCGGACAGAGAGATGGGGGTGGGTGGGTGGGTGGGTGGCGGACAGAGAGATGGGGGTGGGTGGGTGGGTGGGTGGCGGACAGAGAGATGGGGGTGGGTGGGTGGGTGGGTGGCGGACAGAGAGATGGGGGTGGGTGGGTGGGTGGGTGGCGGACAGAGAGATGGGGGTGGGTGGGTGGGTGGGTGGGTGGCGGACAGAGAGATGGGGGTGGGTGGGTGGGTGGGTGGCGGACAGAGAGATGGGGGTGGGTGGGTGGGTGGGTGGCGGACAGAGAGATGGGGGTGGGTGGGTGGGTGGGTGGCGGACAGAGAGATGGGGGTGGCGGACAGAGAGATGGGGGTGGGTGGGTGGGTGGCGGACAGAGAGATGGGGGTGGGTGGGTGGCGGACAGAGAGATGGGGGTGGGTGGGTGGGTGGGTGGCGGACAGAGAGATGGGGGTGGGTGGGTGGGTGGGTGGGTGGCGGACAGAGAGATGGGGGTGGGTGGGTGGGTGGGTGGGTGGCGGACAGAGAGATGGGGGTGGGTGGGTGGGTGGGTGGGTGGCGGACAGAGAGATGGGGGTGGGGGGGTGGGTGGCGGACAGAGAGATGGGGGTGGGTGGGTGGGTGGGTGGCGGACAGAGAGATGGGGGTGGGTGGGTGGGTGGGTGGCGGACAGAGAGATGGGGGTGGGTGGGTGGGTGGGTGGCGGACAGAGAGATGGGGGTGGGTGGGTGGCGGACAGAGAGATGGGGGTGGGTGGGTGGGTGGGTGGCGGACAGAGAGATGGGGGTGGGTGGGTGGGTGGGTGGCGGACAGAGAGATGGGGGTGGGTGGGTGGGTGGGTGGGTGGCGGACAGAGAGATGGGGGTGGGTGGGTGGGTGGGTGGCGGACAGAGAGATGGGGGTGGGTGGGTGGCGGACAGAGAGATGGGGGTGGGTGGGTGGCGGACAGAGAGATGGGGGTGGCGGACAGAGAGATGGGGGTGGCGGACAGAGAGATGGGGGTGGGTGGGTGGGCGGGTGGCGGACAGAGAGATGGGGGTGGGTGGGTGGGCGGGTGGCGGACAGAGAGATGGGGGTGGGTGGGTGGGGGGGTGGCGGACAGAGAGATGGGGGTGGGTGGGTGTGGGGGGGGTGGCGGACAGAGAGACGGGGGTGGGTGGGTGGCGGACAGAGAGACGGGGGTGGGTGGGTGGCGGACAGAGAGACGGGGGCGGGTGGCGGACAGAGTGACGGGCGTGGGTGGGTGGGTGGGTGGGTGGCGGACAGAGAGACGGGGGTGGGTGGGTGGGTGGCGGACAGAGAGACGGGGGTGGGTGGGTGGGTGGCGGACAGAGAGACGGGGGTGGGTGGGTGGCGGACAGAGAGACGGGGGTGGGTGGGTGGTTGGCGGACAGAGAGACGGGGGTGGGTGGGTGGGTGGGTGGTTGGCGGACAGAGAGACGGGGGTGGGTGGGTGGGTGGGTGGTTGGCGGACAGAGAGACGGGGGTGGGTGGGTGGGTGGGTGAGTGGCGGACAGAGAGACGGGGGTGGGTGGGTGGGTGGGTGAGTGGCGGACAGAGAGATGGGGGTGGGTGGGTGGGTGGGTGAGTGGCGGACAGAGAGATGGGGGTGGGTGGGTGGGTGGGTGGGTGAGTGGCGGACAGAGAGATGGGGGTGGGTGGGTGGGTGGGTGAGTGGCGGACAGAGAGATGGGGGTGGGTGGGTGGCGGACAGAGAGACGGGGGTGGGTGGGTGGGTGGCGGACAGAGAGACGGGGGTGGGTGGGTGGGTGGCAGACAGAGAGACGGGGTGGGTGGCGGACAGAGAGACGGGGGTGGGTGGCGGACAGAGAGACGGGGGTGGGTGGGTGGGTGGCGGACAGAGAGACGGGGGTGGGTGGGTGGCGGACAGAGAGACGGGGGTGGGTGGGTGGGTGGGTGGCGGACAGAGAGACGGGGGTGGGTGGGTGGGTGGGTGGCGGACAGAGAGACGGGGGTGGGTGGGTGGCGGACAGAGAGACGGGGGTGGGTGGGTGGCGGACAGAGAGACGGGGTGGGTGGGTGGCGGACAGAGAGACGGGGGTGGGTGGGTGGGTGGCGGACAGAGAGACGGGGGTGGGTGGGTGGGTGGGTGGCGGACAGAGAGACGGGGGTGGGTGGGTGGGTGGGTGGCGGACAGAGAGACGGGGGTGGGTGGGTGGGTGGGTGGCGGACAGAGAGACGGGGGTGGGTGGGTGGGTGGGTGGCGGACAGAGAGACGGGGGTGGGTGGGTGGGTGGGTGGCGGACAGAGAGACGGGGGTGGGTGGGTGGGTGGGTGGCGGACAGAGAGACGGGGGTGGGTGGGTGGCGGACAGAGAGACGGGGGTGGGTGGGTGGGTGGCGGACAGAGAGACGGGGGTGGGTGGGTGGGTGGGTGGCGGACAGAGAGACGGGGGTGGGTGGGTGGGTGGGTGGCGGACAGAGAGACGGGGGTGGGTGGGTGGGTGGGTGGCGGACAGAGAGACGGGGGTGGGTGGGTGGGTGGTGGACAGAGAGACGGGGGTGGGTGGCGGACAGAGAGACGGGGGGTGGCGGACAGAGTGACGGGGGTGGGTGGTGGACAGGGAGACGGGGGTGGGTGGCGGACAGGGAGACGGGGGTGGGTGGCGGACAGAGAGACGGGGGTGGGTGGCGGACAGAGAGACGGGGATGGGTGGCGGACAGAGAGACGGGGGTGGGTGGCGGACAGAGAGACGGGGGTGGGTGGCGGACAGAGAGACCGGGGTGGGTGGGGGGGGGTGGGTGGCGGACAGAGAGACGGGGGTGGGTGGGGGGGTGGGTGGGTGGCGGACAGAGAGACGGGGGTGGGTGGGGGGGTGGGTGGGTGGCGGACAGAGAGACGGGGGTGGGTGGCGGACAGAGACGGGGGTGGGTGGCAGACAGAGAGACGGGGGTTGGTGGCGGACAGAGAGACGGGGGTGGGTGGCGGACAGAGAGACGGGGGTGGGTGGGGGGGGGGTGGGTGGCGGACAGAGAGACGGGGGTGGGTGGGTGGCGGACAGAGAGATGGGGGTGGGTGGGTAGGTGGGTGGGTGGCGGACAGAGAGATGGGGGTGGGTGGGTGGCGGACAGAGAGATGGGGGCGGGTGGGTGGCGGACAGAGAGATGGGGGTGGGTGGGGGGGGTGGTGGGTGGCGGACAGAGAGACGGGGGTGGGTGGCGGACAGAGAGACGGGGGTGGGTGGGTGGCGGACAGAGAGACGGGGGTGGGTGGGTGGGTGGGTGGGTGGCGGACAGAGAGACGGGGGTGGGTGGGTGGGTGGGTGGGTGGCGGACAGAGAGACGGGGGTGGGTGGGTGGGTGGGTGGGTGGGTGGCGGACAGAGAGACTGGGGTGGGTGGGTGGCGGACAGAGAGACGGGGGTGGGTGGCGGACAGAGAGACGGGGGTGGGTGGCGGACAGAGAGACGGGGGTGGGTGGCGGACAGAGAGACGGGGGTGGGTGGGTGGCGGACAGAGAGACGGGGGTGGGTGGGTGGGTGGGTGGGTGGCGGACAGAGAGACGGGGGTGGGTGGGTGGGGGGGTGGGTGGCGGACAGAGAGACGGGGGTGGGTGGGTGGCGGACAGAGAGACGGGGGCGGGTGGCGGACAGAGAGACGGGCGTGGGTGGGTGGGTGGCGGACAGAGAGACGGGGGTGGGTGGGTGGGTGGCGGACAGAGAGACTGGGGTGGGTGGGTGGCGGACAGAGAGACGGGGGTGGGTGGCGGACAGAGAGACGGGGGTGGGTGGCGGACAGAGAGACGGGGGTGGGTGGCGGACAGAGAGACGGGGGTGGGTGGGTGGCGGACAGAGAGACGGGGGTGGGTGGGTGGGTGGGTGGGTGGCGGACAGAGAGACGGGGGTGGGTGGCGGACAGAGAGACGGGGGTGGGTGGGTGGGGGGGTGGGTGGCGGACAGAGAGACGGGGGTGGATGGGTGGGTGGGTGGGTGGGTGGCGGACAGAGAGACGGGGGCGGGTGGCGGACAGAGAGACGGGCGTGGGTGGGTGGGTGGGTGGGTGGCGGACAGAGAGACGGGGGTGGGTGGGTGGGTGGCGGACAGAGAGACGGGGGTGGGTGGGTGGGTGGCGGACAGAGAGACGGGTGTGGGTGGCGGACAGAGAGACGGGGGTGGGTGGGTGGGTGGGTGGCGGACAGAGAGACGGGGGTGGGTGGGTGGTTGGCGGACAGAGAGACGGGGGTGGGTGGGTGGTTGGCGGACAGAGAGACGGGGGTGGGTGGGTGGCGGACAGAGAGACGGGGGTGGGTGGGTGGGTGGCGGACAGAGAGACGGGGGTGGGTGGGTGGGTTGGTGGGTGGCGGACAGAGAGACGGGGGTGGGTGGGTGGGTGGGTGGGTGGCGGACAGAGAGACGGGGGTGGGTGGGTGGCGGACAGAGAGACGGGGGTGGGTGGGTGGGTGGCGGACAGAGAGACGGGGGTGGGTGGGTGGGTGGCGGACAGAGAGACGGGGTGGGTGGCGGACAGAGAGACGGGGGTGGGTGGCGGACAGAGAGACGGGGGTGGGTGGGTGGGTGGGAGGCGGACAGAGAGACGGGGGTGGGTGGGTGGGTGGGTGGCGGACAGAGAGACGGGGGTGGGTGGGGGGGTGGGTGGCGGACAGAGAGACGGGGGTGGGTGGTTGGGTGGGTGGCGGACAGAGAGACGGGGGTGGGTGGTTGGGTGGGTGGCGGACAGAGAGACGGGGGTGGGTGGGTGGGTGGGTGGCGGACAGAGAGACGGGGGTGGGTGGGTGGGTGGGTGGCGGACAGAGAGACGGGGGTGGGTGGGTGGGTGGGTGGCGGACAGAGAGACGGGGGTGGGTGGGTGGGTGGGTGGCGGACAGAGAGACGGGGGTGGGTGGGTGGGTGGGTGGCGGACAGAGAGACGGGGGTGGGTGGGTGGGTGGGTGGCGGACAGAGAGACGGGGGTGGGTGGGTGGGTGGGTGGCGGACAGAGAGACGGGGGTGGGTGGCGGACAGAGAGACGGGGGTGGGTGGGTGGGTGGGTGGCGGACAGAGAGACGGGGGTGGGTGGGTGGGTGGGTGGCGGACAGAGAGACGGGGGTGGGTGGGTGGGTGGGTGGCGGACAGAGAGACGGGGGTGGGTGGGTGGGTGGGTGGCGGACAGAGAGACGGGGGTGGGTGGGTGGGTGGGTGGCGGACAGAGAGACGGGGGTGGGTGGGTGGGTGGGTGGCGGACAGAGAGACGGGGGTGGGTGGGTGGGTGGGTGGCGGACAGAGAGACGGGGGTGGGTGGCGGACAGAGAGACGGGGGTGGGTGGGTGGCGGACAGAGAGACGGGGGTGGGTGGGTGGGTGGGTGGCGGACAGAGAGACGGGGGTGGGTGGGTGGGTGGGTGGCGGACAGAGAGACGGGGGTGGGTGGGTGGGTGGGTGGCGGACAGAGAGACGGGGGTGGGTGGGTGGGTGGGTGGCGGACAGAGAGACGGGGGTGGGTGGGTGGGTGGTGGACAGAGAGACGGGGGTGGGTGGCGGACAGAGAGACGGGGGTGGCGGACAGAGTGACGGGGTGGGTGGTGGACAGGGAGACGGGGGTGGGTGGCGGACAGAGAGACGGGGGTGGGTGGCGGACAGAGAGACGGGGGTGGGTGGCGGACAGAGAGACGGGGGTGGGTGGGTGGGTGGCGGACAGAGAGACGGGGGTGGGTGGGTGGGTGGCAGACAGAGAGACGGGGGTGGGTGGGTGGGTGGCAGACAGAGAGACGGGGGTGGGTGGGTGGGTGGCGGACAGAGAGACGGGTTGGGTGGCGGACAGAGAGACGGGGGTGGGTGGGTGGGTGGCGGACAGAGAGACGGGGGTGGGTGGGTGGGTGGGTGGCGGACAGAGAGACGGGGGTGGGTGGGTGGGTGGGTGGCGGACAGAGAGACGGGGGTGGGTGGGTGGGGGGGGTGGCGGACAGAGAGACGGGGGTGGGTGGGTGGCGGACAGAGAGACGGGGGTGGGTGGGTGGGTGGGTGGCGGACAGAGAGACGGGGGTGGGTGGGTGGGTGGCGGACAGAGAGACGGGGGTGGGTGGGTGGGTGGCGGACAGAGAGACGGGGGTGGGTGGCGGACAGAGAGACGGGGGTGGGTGGGTGGCGGACAGAGAGACGGGGGTGGGTGGGTGGGTGGGTGGCGGACAGAGAGACGGGGGTGGGTGGGTGGGTGGGTGGCGGACAGAGAGACGGGGGTGGGTGGGTGGGTGGCGGACAGAGAGACGGGGGTGGGTGGCGGACAGAGAGACGGGGGTGGGTGGCGGACAGAGAGACGGGGGTGGGTGGGTGGGTGGGTGGCGGACAGAGAGACGGGGGTGGGTGGGTGGGTGGGTCGCGGACAGAGAGACGGGGGTGGGTGGGTGTCGGACAGAGAGACGGGGGTGGGTGGGTGGGTGGCGGACAGAGAGACGGGGGTGGGTGGGTGGGTTGGTGGGTGGCGGACAGAGAGACGGGGGTGGGTGGGTGGGTGGGTGGGTGGCGGACAGAGAGACGGGGGTGGGTGGGTGGCGGACAGAGAGACGGGGGTGGGTGGGTGGGTGGCGGACAGAGAGACGGGGGTGGGTGGGTGGGTGGCGGACAGAGAGACGGGGGTGGGTGGGTGGGTGGCGGACAGAGAGACGGGGGTGGGTGGGTGGGTGGCGGACAGAGAGACGGGGGTGGGTGGGTGGGTGGCGGACAGAGAGACGGGGGTGGGTGGCGGACAGAGAGACGGGGGTGGGTGGGTGGGTGGGTGGCGGACAGAGAGACGGGGGTGGGTGGGTGGCGGACAGAGAGACGGGGGTGGGTGGGTGGGTGGCGGACAGAGAGACGGGGGTGGGTGGGTGGGTTGGTGGGTGGCGGACAGAGAGACGGGGGTGGGTGGGTGGGTGGGTGGGTGGCGGACAGAGAGACGGGGGTGGGTGGGTGGGTGGGTGGGTGGCGGACAGAGAGACGGGGGTGGGTGGGTGGCGGACAGAGAGACGGGGGTGGGTGGGTGGGTGGCGGACAGAGAGACGGGGGTGGGTGGGTGGGTGGGTGGCGGACAGAGAGACGGGGGTGGGTGGGTGGGTGGGAGGCGGACAGAGAGACGGGGGTGGGTGGGTGGGTGGGTGGCGGACAGAGAGACGGGGGTGGGTGGGTGGGTGGGTGGCGGACAGAGAGACGGGGGTGGGTGGGGGGGTGGGTGGCGGACAGAGAGACGGGGGTGGGTGGTTGGGTGGGTGGCGGACAGAGAGACGGGGGTGGGTGGGTGTGTGGGTGGCGGACAGAGAGACGGGGGTGGGTGGGTGGGTGGATGGCGGACAGAGAGACGGGGGTGGGTGGGTGGGTGGGTGGCGGACAGAGAGACGGGGGTGGGTGGGTGGGTGGGTGGCGGACAGAGAGACGGGGGTGGGTGGGTGGGTGGGTGGCGGACAGAGAGACGGGGGTGGGTGGGTGGGTGGGTGGCGGACAGAGAGACGGGGGTGGGTGGGTGGGTGGGTGGCGGACAGAGAGACGGGGGTGGGTGGGTGGGTGGGTGGGTGGCGGACAGAGAGACGGGGGTGGGTGGGTGGCGGACAGAGAGACGGGGGTGGGTGGCGGACAGAGAGACGGGGGTGGGTGGCGGACAGAGAGACGGGGGTGGGTGGGTGGGTGGGTGGCGGACAGAGAGACGGGGGTGGGTGGGTGGGTGGGTGGCGGACAGAGAGACGGGGGTGGGTGGGTGGGTGGGTGGCGGACAGAGAGACGGGGGTGGGTGGGTGGGTGGGTGGCGGACAGAGAGACGGGGGTGGGTGGGTGGGTGGCGGACAGAGAGATGGGGGTGGGTGGGTGGCGGACAGAGAGACGGGGGTGGGTGGCGGACAGAGAGACGGGGGTGGGTGGGTGGCGGACAGAGAGACGGGGGTGGGTGGGTGGCGGACAGAGAGACGGGGGTGGGTGGCGGACAGAGAGACGGGGGTGGGTGGGTGGGTGGGTGGCGGACAGAGAGACGGGGGTGGGTGGCGGACAGAGAGACGGGGGTGGGTGGGTGGCGGACAGAGAGACGGGGGTGGGTGGCGGACAGAGAGACGGGGGTGGGTGGGTGGGTGGGTGGCGGACAGAGAGACGGGGGTGGGTGGGTGGGTGGGTGGCGGACAGAGAGACGGGGGTGGGTGGGTGGGTGGGTGGCGGACAGAGAGACGGGGGTGGGTGGGTGGGTGGGTGGCGGACAGAGAGACGGGGGTGGGTGGGTGGGTGGGTGGCGGACAGAGAGACGGGGGTGGGTGGGTGGGTGGGTGGCGGACAGAGAGACGGGGGTGGGTGGGTGGGTGGGTGGCGGACAGAGAGACGGGGGTGGGTGGGTGGGTGGGTGGCGGACAGAGAGACGGGGGTGGGTGGGTGGGTGGGTGGCGGACAGAGAGACGGGGGTGGGTGGGTGGGTGGTGGACAGAGAGACGGGGGTGGGTGGCGGACAGAGAGACGGGGGTGGCGGACAGAGTGACGGGGTGGGTGGTGGACAGGGAGACGGGGGTGGGTGGCGGACAGAGAGACGGGGGTGGGTGGCGGACAGAGAGACGGGGGTGGGTGGCGGACAGAGAGACGGGGGTGGGTGGGTGGGTGGCGGACAGAGAGACGGGGGTGGGTGGGTGGGTGGCGGACAGAGAGACGGGGGTGGGTGGGTGGGTGGCGGACAGAGAGACGGGGGTGGGTGGGTGGGTGGCGGACAGAGAGACGGTGGTGGGTGGGTGGGTGGGTGGCGGACAGAGAGACGGGGGTGGGTGGGTGGGTGGGTGGCGGACAGAGAGACGGGGGTGGGTGGGTGGGTGGGTGGCGGACAGAGAGACGGGGGTGGGTGGGTGGGTGGGTGGCGGACAGAGAGACGGGGGTGGGTGGGTGGGTGGGTGGCGGACAGAGAGACGGGGGTGGGTGGGTGGGTGGGTGGCGGACAGAGAGACGGGGGTGGGTGGGTGGGTGGGTGGCGGACAGAGAGACGGGGGTGGGTGGGTGGGTGGGTGGCGGACAGAGAGACGGGGGTGGGTGGGTGGGTGGGTGGCGGACAGAGAGACGGGGGTGGGTGGCGGACAGAGAGACGGGGGTGGGTGGGTGGGTGGGTGGCGGACAGAGAGACGGGGGTGGGTGGGTGGGTGGGTGGCGGACAGAGAGACGGGGGTGGGTGGGTGGGTGGGTGGCGGACAGAGAGACGGGGGTGGGTGGGTGGGTGGGTGGCGGACAGAGAGACGGGGGTGGGTGGGTGGGTGGGTGGCGGACAGAGAGACGGGGGTGGGTGGGTGGGTGGGTGGCGGACAGAGAGACGGGGGTGGGTGGGTGGGTGGGTGGCGGACAGAGAGACGGGGGTGGGTGGGTGGGTGGGTGGCGGACAGAGAGACGGGGGTGGGTGGGTGGGGGGGTGGCGGACAGAGAGACGGGGGTGGGTGGGTGGGGGGGTGGCGGACAGAGAGACGGGGGTGGGTGGGTGGGGGGGTGGCGGACAGAGAGACGGGGGTGGGTGGGTGGGTGGGTGGCGGACAGAGAGACGGGGGTGGGTGGGTGGGTGGGTGGCGGACAGAGAGACGGGGGTGGGTGGGTGGGTGGGTGGCGGACAGAGAGACGGGGGTGGGTGGGTGGGTGGGTGGCGGACAGAGAGACGGGGGTGGGTGGGTGGGTGGGTGGCGGACAGAGAGACGGGGGTGGGTGGGTGGCGGACAGAGAGACGGGGGTGGGTGGGTGGGTGGCGGACAGAGAGACGGGGGTGGGTGGCGGACAGAGAGACGGGGGTGGGTGGGTGGCGGACAGAGAGACGGGGGTGGGTGGGTGGCGGACAGAGAGACGGGGGTGGGTGGCGGACAGAGAGACGGGGGTGGGTGGGTGGGTGGGTGGCGGACAGAGAGACGGGGGTGGGTGGGTGGGTGGGTGGCGGACAGAGAGACGGGGGTGGGTGGGTGGGTGGGTGGCGGACAGAGAGACGGGGGTGGGTGGGAGGGTGGGTGGCGGACAGAGAGACGGGGGTGGGTGGGTGGGTGGCGGACAGAGAGACGGGGGTGGGTGGGTGGGTGGCGGACAGAGAGACGGGGGTGGGTGGGTGGGTGGTGGACAGAGAGACGGGGGTGGGTGGCGGACAGAGAGACGGGGGTGGCGGACAGAGTGACGGGGGTGGGTGGCGGACAGGGAGACGGGGGGTGGGTGGCGGACAGAGAGACGGGGGTGGGTGGCTGACAGAGAGACGGGGGTGGGTGGCGGACAGAGAGACGGGGGTGGGTGGCGGACAGAGAGACGGGGGTGGGTGGCGGACAGAGAGACGGGGGTGGGTGGGGGGGTGGGTGGGTGGCGGACAGAGAGATGGGGGTGGGTGGGTAGCGGACAGAGAGATGGGGGTGGGTGGGTGGCGGACAGAGAGATGGGGGCGGGTGGGTGGCGGACAGAGAGATGGGGGTGGGTGGGTGGGTGGGGGGTGTGGGCGGGTGGGTGGGTGGGTGGCGGACAGAGAGATGGGGGTGGGTGGGTGGCGGACAGAGAGATGGGGGTGGCGGACAGAGAGATGGGGGTGGGTGGGTGGGGGGGTGGCGGACAGAGAGATGGGGGTGGGTGGGTGGGGGGGTGGCGGACAGAGAGATGGGGGTGGGTGGGTGGCGGACAGAGAGATGGGTGTGGGGGGGGTGGGTGGCGGACAGAGAGATGGGGGTGGGTGAGTGGGTGGCGGACAGAGAGATGGGGGTGGGTGGGTGGGTGGCGGACAGAGAGATGGGGGTGGGTGGCGGACAGAGTGATGGGGGTGGGTGGGTGGGTGGCGGACAGAGAGATGGGGGTGGGTGGGTGGGTGGGTGGCGGACAGAGAGATGGGGGTGGGTGGGTGGGTGGGTGGCGGACAGAGAGATGGGGGTGGGTGGGTGGGTGGGTGGCGGACAGAGAGATGGGGGTGGGTGGGTGGGTGGGTGGCGGACAGAGAGATGGGGGTGGGTGGGTGGGTGGGTGGCGGACAGAGAGATGGGGGTGGGTGGGTGGGTGGGTGGCGGACAGAGAGATGGGGGTGGGTGGGTGGGTGGGTGGCGGACAGAGAGATGGGGGTGGGTGGGTGGCGGACAGAGAGATGGGGGTGGGTGGGTGGCGGACAGAGAGATGGGGGTGGGTGGGTGGGTGGGTGGCGGACAGAGAGATGGGGGTGGGTGGGTGGGTGGGTGGCGGACAGAGAGATGGGGGTGGGTGGGTGGGTGGGTGGCGGACAGAGAGATGGGGGTGGGTGGGTGGGTGGGTGGCGGACAGAGAGATGGGGGTGGGTGGGTGGGTGGGTGGCGGACAGAGAGATGGGGGTGGGTGGGTGGGTGGGTGGCGGACAGAGAGATGGGGGTGGGTGGGTGGGTGGGTGGCGGACAGAGAGATGGGGGTGGGTGGGTGGGTGGGTGGCGGACAGAGAGATGGGGGTGGGTGGGTGGGTGGGTGGCGGACAGAGAGATGGGGGTGGGTGGGTGGGTGGGTGGCGGACAGAGAGATGGGGGTGGGTGGGTGGGTGGGTGGCGGACAGAGAGATGGGGGTGGGTGGGGTGGGTGGCGGACAGAGAGACGGGGGTGGGTGGGTAGGTGGCGGACAGAGAGACGGGGTGGGTGGCGGACAGAGAGACGGGGGTGGGTGGGTGGGTGGGTGGGTGGCGGACAGAGAGACGGGGGTGGGTGGGTGGGTGGGTGGGTGGCGGACCGAGAGACGGGGGTGGGTGGGTGGGTGGGTGGCGGACCGAGAGACGGGGGTGGGTGGGTGGGTGGGAGGCGGACAGAGAGACGGGGGTGGGTGGGTGGGTGGGTGGCGGACAGAGAGACGGGGGTGGGTGGGTGGGTGGCGGACAGAGAGACGGGGGTGGGTGGTGGACAGAGAGACGGGGGTGGGTGGGTGGCGGACAGAGAGATGGGGGTGGGTGGATGGGTGGGTGGGTGGGTGGCGGACAGAGAGATGGGGGTGGGTGGATGGGTGGGTGGGTGGGTGGCGGACAGAGAGACGGGGGTGGGTGGGTGGGTGGGTGGCGGACAGAGAGACGGGGGTGGGTGGGTGGGTGGGTGGCGGACAGAGAGACGGGGGTGGGTGGGTGGGTGGGTGGCGGACAGAGAGACGGGGGTGGGTGGGTGGGTGGGTGGCGGACAGAGAGACGGGGGTGGGTGGGTGGGTGGGTGGCGGACAGAGAGACGGGGGTGGGTGGGTGGGTGGGTGGCGGACAGAGAGACGGGGGTGGGTGGGTGGGTGGGTGGCGGACAGAGAGACGGGGGTGGGTGGGTGGGTGGGTGGCGGACAGAGAGACGGGGGTGGGTGGGTGGGTGGGTGGCGGACAGAGAGACGGGGGTGGGTGGGTGGCGGACAGAGAGACGGGGGTGGGTGGGTGGCGGACAGAGAGACGGGGGTGGGTGGGTGGGTGGGTGGCGGACAGAGAGACGGGGGTGGGTGGGTGGGGGGGTGGCGGACAGAGAGACGGGGGTGGGTGGGTGGGTGGGTGGCGGACAGAGAGACGGGGGTGGGTGGGTGGGTGGGTGGCGGACAGAGAGACGGGGGTGGGTGGGTGGGTGGGTGGCGGACAGAGAGACGGGGGTGGGTGGGTGGGTGGGTGGCGGACAGAGAGACGGGGGTGGGTGGGTGGCGGACAGAGAGACGGGGGTGGGTGGGTGGGTGGCGGACAGAGAGACGGGGATGGGTGGCGGACAGAGAGACGGGGGTGGGTGGGTGGCGGACAGAGAGACGGGGGTGGGTGGGTGGCGGACAGAGAGACGGGGGTGGGTGGGTGGGTGGGTGGCGGACAGAGAGACGGGGGTGGGTGGGTGGGTGGGTGGCGGACAGAGAGACGGGGGTGGGTGGGTGGGTGGGTGGCGGACAGAGAGACGGGGGTGGGTGGGTGGGTGGCGGACAGAGAGACGGGGGTGGGTGGGTGGGTGGTGGACAGAGAGACGGGGGTGGGTGGCGGACAGAGAGACGGGGGTGGCGGACAGAGTGACGGGGGTGGGTGGCGGACAGGGAGACGGGGGTGGGTGGCGGACAGAGAGACGGGGGTGGGTGGCTGACAGAGAGACGGGGGTGGGTGGCGGACAGAGAGACGGGGGTGGGTGGCGGACAGAGAGACGGGGGTGGGTGGCGGACAGAGAGACGGGGGTGGGTGGGGGGGTGGGTGGGTGGCGGACAGAGAGATGGGGGTGGGTGGGTAGCGGACAGAGAGATGGGGGTGGGTGGGTGGCGGACAGAGAGATGGGGGCGGGTGGGTGGCGGACAGAGAGATGGGGGCGGGTGGGTGGCGGACAGAGAGATGGGGGTGGGTGGGTGGGTGGGGGGGGTGGGCGGGTGGGTGGGTGGGTGGCGGACAGAGAGATGGGGGTGGGTGGGTGGCGGACAGAGAGATGGGGGTGGCGGACAGAGAGATGGGGGTGGGTGGGTGGGGGGGTGGCGGACAGAGAGATGGGGGTGGGTGGGTGGCGGACAGAGAGATGGGTGTGGGGGGGGTGGGTGGCGGACAGAGATATGGGGGTGGGTGAGTGGGTGGCGGACAGAGAGATGGGGGTGGGTGGGTGGGTGGCGGACAGAGAGATGGGGGTGGGTGGCGGACAGAGAGATGGGGGTGGGTGGCGGACAGAGAGATGGGGGTGGGTGGCGGACAGAGAGATGGGGGTGGGTGGGTGGGTGGGTGGCGGACAGAGAGATGGGGGTGGGTGGGTGGGTGGGTGGCGGACAGAGAGATGGGGGTGGGTGGGTGGCGGACAGAGAGATGGGGGTGGGTGGGTGGGTGGGTGGCGGACAGAGAGATGGGGGTGGGTGGGTGGGTGGGTGGCGGACAGAGAGATGGGGGTGGGTGGGTGGGTGGGTGGCGGACAGAGAGATGGGGGTGGGTGGGTGGGTGGGTGGCGGACAGAGAGATGGGGGTGGGTGGGTGGGTGGGTGGCGGACAGAGAGATGGGGGTGGGTGGGTGGGTGGGTGGCGGACAGAGAGATGGGGGTGGGTGGGTGGGTGGGTGGCGGACAGAGAGATGGGGGTGGGTGGGTGGGTGGGTGGCGGACAGAGAGATGGGGGTGGGTGGGTGGGTGGGTGGCGGACAGAGAGATGGGGGTGGGTGGGGTGGGTGGCGGACAGAGAGACGGGGTGGGTGGCGGACAGAGAGACGGGGGTGGGTGGCGGACAGAGAGACGGGGGTGGGTGGGTGGGTGGGTGGGTGGCGGACCGAGAGACGGGGGTGGGTGGGTGGGTGGGTGGCGGACCGAGAGACGGGGGTGGGTGGGTGGGTGGGAGGCGGACAGAGAAACGGGGGTGGGTGGGTGGGTGGGCGGGTGGCGGACAGAGAGACGGGGGTGGGTGGGTGGGTGGGTGGCGGACAGAGAGACGGGGGTGGGTGGGTGGGTGGGTGGCGGACAGAGAGACGGGGGTGGGTGGGTGGGTGGCGGACAGAGAGACGGGGGTGGGTGGTGGACAGAGAGACGGGGGTGGGTGGGTGGCGGACAGAGAGATGGGGGTGGGTGGATGGGTGGGTGGGTGGGTGGGTGGGTGGCGGACTGAGAGATGGGGGTGGGTGGGTGGGTGGGTGGCGGACAGAGAGATGGGGGTGGGTGGGTGGGTGGGTGGCGGACAGAGAGATGGGGGTGGGTGGGTGGGTGGGTGGCGGACAGAGAGATGGGGGTGGGTGGGTGGGTGGGTGGCGGACAGAGAGATGGGGGTGGGTGGGTGGGTGGGTGGCGGACAGAGAGATGGGGGTGGGTGGGTGGGTGGGTGGCGGACAGAGAGATGGGGGTGGGTGGGTGGGTGGGTGGCGGACAGAGAGATGGGGGTGGGTGGGTGGGTGGGTGGCGGACAGAGAGATGGGGGTGGGTGGGTGGGTGGGTGGCGGACAGAGAGATGGGGGTGGGTGGGGGGGTGGGTGGGTGGGTGGGTGGCGGACAGAGAGATGGGGGTGGGTGGGTGGGTGGGTGGCGGACAGAGAGATGGGGGTGGGTGGGTGGGTGGGTGGCGGACAGAGAGATGGGGGTGGGTGGGTGGGTGGGTGGCGGACAGAGAGATGGGGGTGGGTGGGTGGGTGGGTGGCGGACAGAGAGATGGGGGTGGGTGGGTGGGTGGGTGGCGGACAGAGAGATGGGGGTGGGTGGGTGGGTGGGTGGCGGACAGAGAGATGGGGGTGGGTGGGTGGGTGGGTGGCGGACAGAGAGATGGGGGTGGGGTGGGTGGGTGGGTGGCGGACAGAGAGATGGGGGTGGGTGGGTGGGTGGGTGGCGGACAGAGAGATGGGGGTGGGTGGGTGGGTGGGTGGCGGACAGAGAGATGGGGGTGGGTGGGTGGGTGGGTGGCGGACAGAGAGATGGGGGTGGGTGGGTGGGTGGGTGGCGGACAGAGAGATGGGGGTGGGTGGGTGGGTGGGTGGCGGACAGAGAGATGGGGGTGGGTGGGTGGGTGGGTGGCGGACAGAGAGATGGGGGTGGGTGGGTGGGTGGGTGGCGGACAGAGAGATGGGGGTGGGTGGGTGGGTGGGTGGCGGACAGAGAGATGGGGGTGGGTGGGTGGGTGGGTGGCGGACAGAGAGATGGGGGTGGGTGGGTGGGTGGGTGGCGGACAGAGAGATGGGGGTGGGTGGGTGGGTGGGTGGCGGACAGAGAGATGGGGGTGGGTGGGTGGGTGGGTGGCGGACAGAGAGATGGGGGTGGGTGGGTGGGTGGGTGGCGGACAGAGAGATGGGGGTGGGTGGGTGGGTGGGTGGCGGACAGAGAGATGGGGGTGGGTGGGTGGGTGGGTGGCGGACAGAGAGATGGGGGTGGGTGGGTGGGTGGGTGGCGGACAGAGAGATGGGGGTGGGTGGGTGGGTGGGTGGCGGACAGAGAGATGGGGGTGGGTGGGTGGGTGGGTGGCGGACAGAGAGATGGGGGTGGGTGGGTGGGTGGGTGGCGGACAGAGAGATGGGGGTGGGTGGCGGACAGAGAGATGGGGGTGGGTGGGTGGGTGGGTGGGTGGCGGACAGTGAGATGGGGGTGGGTGGGTGGGTGGGTGGGTGGCGGACAGTGAGATGGGGGTGGGTGGGTGGGTGGGTGGGTGGCGGACAGAGAGATGGGGGTGGGTGGGTGGGTGGGTGGCGGACAGAGAGATGGGGGTGGGTGGGTGGGTGGGTGGGTGGCGGACAGAGAGATGGGGGTGGGTGGGTGGGTGGGTGGGTGGCGGACAGAGAGATGGGGGTGGGTGGGTGGGTGGGTGGCGGACAGAGAGATGGGGGTGGGTGGGTGGGTGGGTGGCGGACAGAGAGATGGGGGTGGCGGACAGAGAGATGGGGGTGGGTGGGTGGGCGGGTGGCGGACAGAGAGATGGGGGTGGGTGGGTGGGGGGGTGGCGGACAGAGAGATGGGGGTGGGTGGGTGGGTGGGGGAGTGGCGGACAGAGAGACGGGGGTGGGTGGGTGGGTGGGTGGGTGGGTGGCGGACAGAGAGACGGGGGTGGCGGACAGAGAGACGGGGGCGGGTGGCGGACAGAGAGACGGGCGTGGGTGGGTGGGTGGGTGGGTGGCGGACAGAGAGACGGGGGTGGGTGGGTGGGTGGCGGACAGAGAGATGGGGGTGGGTGGGTGGGTGGCGGACAGAGAGACGGGGGTGGGTGGGTGGGTGGGTGGCGGACAGAGAGACGGGGGTGGGTGGGTGGGTGGGTGGCGGACAGAGAGACGGGGGTGGGTGGGTGGGTGGGTGGCGGACAGAGAGACGGGGGTGGGTGGGTGGGTGGGTGGCGGACAGAGAGACGGGGGTGGGTGGGTGGTTGGCGGACAGAGAGACGGGGGTGGGTGGGTGGGTGGGTGGTTGGCGGACAGAGAGACGGGGGTGGGTGGGTGGGTGGGTGGTTGGCGGACAGAGAGACGGGGGTGGGTGGGTGGGAGGGTGGGTGGCGGACAGAGAGACGGGGGTGGGCGGGTGGGTGGGTGGCGGACAGAGAGACGGGGTGGGTGGTGGACAGAGAGACGGGGGTGGGTGGCGGACAGAGAGACGGGGGTGGGTGGGTGGGTGGATGGGTGGCGGACAGAGAGACGGGGGTGGGTGGGTGGGAGGCGGACAGAGAAACCGGGGTGGGTGGGTGGCGGACAGAGAGACGGGGGTGGGGGGGTGGGTGGGTGGCGGACAGAGAGACGGGGGTGGGGGGGTGGGTGGGTGGCGGACAGAGAGACGGGGGTGGGGGGGTGGGTGGGTGGCGGACAGAGAGACGGGGTTGGGTGGGTGGGTGGGTGGGTGGCGGACAGAGAGACGGGGGTGGGTGGCGGACAGAGAGACGGGGGTGGGTGGGTGGGTGGGTGGCGGACAGAGAGACGGGGGTGGGTGGCGGACAGAGAGACGGGGGTGGGTGGGTGGCGGACAGAGAGACGGGTGTGGGTGGGTGGGTGGGTGGCGGACAGAGAGACGGGTGTGGGTGGGTGGGTGGGTGGCGGACAGAGAGACGGGGGTGGGTGGGTGGGTGGGTGGCGGACAGAGAGACGGGGGTGGGTGGGTGGGTGGGTGGCGGACAGAGTGACGGGGGTGGGTGTCGGACAGGGAGACGGGGGTGGGTGGCGGACAGAGAGACGGGGGTGGCGGACAGAGTGACGGGGGTGGGTGGCGGACAGGGAGACGGGGGTGGGTGGCGGACAGGGAGACGGGGGTGGGTGGCGGACAGAGAGACGGGGGTGGGTGGCGGACAGAGAGACGGGGGTGGGTGGCGGACAGAGAGACGGGGGTGGGGTGGCGGACAGAGAGACGGGGGTGGGTGGCGGACAGAGAGACGGGGGTGGGTGGCGGACAGAGAGACGGGGGTGGGTGGGGCGGTGGGTGGGTGGCGGACAGAGAGATGGGGGTGGGTGGAGAACAGAGAGATGGGGGTGGTTGGGTGGCAGACAGAGAGATGGGGGCGGGTGGGTGGCGGACAGAGAGATGGGGGTGGGTGGGGGGGTGGTGGACAGAGAGACGGGGGTGGGTGGCGGACAGAGAGACGGGGGTGGCGGACAGAGTGACGGGGGTGGGTGGCGGACAGGGAGACGGGGGTGGGTGGCGGACAGGGAGACGGGGGTGGGTGGCGGACAGAGAGACGGGGGTGGGTGGCGGACAGAGAGACGGGGGTGGGTGGCGGACAGGGAGACGGGGGTGGGTGGCGGACAGAGAGACGGGGGTGGGTGGCGGACAGAGAGACGGGGGTGAGTGGCGGACAGAGAGACGGGGGTGGGTGGCGGACAGAGAGACGGGGGTGGGTGGCGGACAGAGAGACGGGGGTGGGTGGCGGACAGAGAGACGGGGTGGGTGCGGGGGGGTGGGTGGCGGACAGAGAGACGTGGGTGGGTGGGTGGCGGACAGAGAGATGGGGGCGGGTGGGTGGCGGACAGAGAGATGGGGGCGGGTGGGTGGCGGACAGAAAGATGGGGGTGGGTGGGTGGGTGGGTGGGTGGCGGACAGAGAGATGGGGGTGGGTGGGTGGGTGGGTGGGTGGCGAACAGAGAGATGGGGGTGTGGGGGGTGGGTGGCGGACAGAGAGATGGGGTGGGTGGGTGGGTGGCGGACAGAGAGACGGGGGTGGGTGGGTGGCGGACAGAGAGACGGGAGTGGGTGGCGGACAGAGAGACGGGGGTGGGTGGGTGGGTGGGTGGCGGACAGAGAGACGGGGGTGGGTGGCGGACAGAGAGACGGGGGTGGGAGGGTGGCGGACAGAGAGACGGGGGTGGGTGGGTGGGTGGCGGACAGAGAGACGGGGGTGGGTGGGTGGGGGGGTGGGTGGCGGACAGAGAGACGGGGGTGGGTGGGTGAGTGGGTGGGTGGGTGGCGGACAGAGAGACGGGGGCGGGTGGCGGACAGAGAGACGGGCGTGGGTGGGTGGGTGGGTGGGTGGCGGACAGAGAGACGGGGGGTGGGTGGGTGGGTGGCGGACAGAGAGACGGGGGTGGGTGGGTGGGTGGCGGACAGAGAGACGGGCGTGGGTGGGTGGGTGGGTGGGTGGCGGACAGAGAGACGGGGGTGGGTGGGTGGGTGGGTGGCTGACAGAGAGACGGGGGTGGGTGGGTGGTTGGCGGACAGAGAGACGGGGGTGGGTGGGTGGGTGGTTGGCGGACAGAGAGACGTGGGTGGGTGGCGGACAGAGAGACGGGGGGTGGGTGGGTGGGTGGGTGGCGGACAGAGAGACGGGGGTGGGTGGGTGGCGGACAGAGAGACGGGGGTGGGTGGGTGGGTGGCTGAGTGGCGGACAGAGAGACGGGGGTGGGTGGGTGGCGGACAGAGAGACGGGGGGTGGGTGGGTGGGTGGCGGACAGAGAGACGGGGGTGGGTGGGTGGGTGGGTGGCGGACAGAGAGATGGGGGGGGGTGGGGGGGTGGGTGGCGGACAGAGAGATGGGGGTGGGTGGGTGGGTGGGTGGCGGACAGAGAGATGGGGGTGGGTGGGTGGGTGGGTGGCGGACAGAGAGATGGGGGTGGGTGGGTGGGTGGGTGGCGGACAGAGAGATGGGGGGTGGGTGGGTGGGTGGGTGGCGGACAGAGAGATGGGGGTGGGTGGGTGGGTGGGTGGCGGACAGAGAGATGGGGGTGGGTGGGTGGGTGGGTGGGTGGCGGACAGAGAGATGGGGGTGGGTGGGTGGGTGGGTGGGTGGCGGACAGAGAGATGGGGGTGGGTGGCGGACAGAGAGATGGGGGTGGGTGGGTGGGTGGGTGGGTGGCGGACAGAGAGATGGGGGTGGGTGGGTGGGTGGGTGGCGGACAGAGAGATGGGGGGTGGGTGGGGTGGGTGGCGGACAGAGAGATGGGGTGGGTGGGTGGGTGGGTGGCGGACAGAGAGATGGGGGTGGGTGGGTGGGTGGGTGGCGGACAGAGAGATGGGGGTGGGTGGGTGCGTGGGTGGCGGACAGAGAGATGGGGGTGGGTGGGTGGGTGGGTGGCGGACAGAGAGATGGGGGTGGGTGGCGGACAGAGAGATGGGGGTGGGTGGGTGGGTGGGTGGGCGGACAGAGAGATGGGGGTGGGTGGGTGGGTGGGTGGCGGACAGAGAGATGGGGGTGGGTGGGTGGGTGGGTGGCGGACAGAGAGATGGGGGTGGGTGGGTGGGTGGGTGGCGGACAGAGAGATGGGGGTGGGTGGGGTGGGTGGGTGGCGGACAGAGAGATGGGGGTGGGTGGGTGGGTGGGTGGCGGACAGAGAGATGGGGGTGGGTGGGTGGGTGGGTGGCGGACAGAGAGATGGGGGTGGGTGGGTGGGTGGGTGGCGGACAGAGAGATGGGGGTGGGTGGGTGGGTGGGTGGGTGGCGAGAAGAGAGATGGGGGTGGGTGGGTGGGTGGGTGGGTGGCGGACAGAGAGATGGGGGTGGGTGGGTGGGTGGGTGGCGGACAGAGACATGGGGGTGGGTGGGTGGGTGGGTGGCGGACAGAGACATGGGGGTGGGTGGGTGGGTGGGTGGGTGGGTGGCGGACAGAGAGATGGGGGTGGGTGGGTGGGTGGGTGGCGGACAGAGAGATGGGGGTGGGTGGGTGGGTGGGGTGGCGGACAGAGAGATGGGGGTGGGTGGGGTGGGTGGGTGGGTGGCGGACAGAGAGATGGGGGGTGGGTGGGTGGGTGGGTGGCGGACAGAGAGATGGGGTGGGTGGGTGGGTGGGTGGCGGACAGAGAGATGGGGGTGGGTGGGTGGGTGGGTGGGTGGCGGACAGAGAGATGGGGGTGGGTGGGTGGGTGGGTGGCGGACAGAGAGATGGGGGTGGGTGGGTGGGTGGGTGGGTGGCGGACAGAGAGATGGGGGTGGGGTGGGTGGGTGGGTGGGTGGCGGACAGAGAGATGGGGGTGGGTGGGTGGCGGACAGAGAGATGGGGGTGGGTGGGGTGGGTGGGTGGCGGACAGAGAGATGGGGGTGGGTGGGTGGGTGGGTGGCGGACAGAGAGATGGGGGTGGGTGGCGGACAGAGAGATGGGGGTGGGTGGGTGGGGGGGTGGGTGGCGGACAGAGAGACGGGGGTGGGTGGGTGAGTGGGTGGGTGGGTGGCGGACAGAGAGACGGGGGCGGGTGGCGGACAGAGAGACAGGCGTGGGTGGGTGGGTGGGTGGGGGTGGCGGGACAGAGAGACGGGGGTGGGTGGCGGACAGAGAGACGGGGGTGGGTGGCGGACAGAGAGACGGGGGTGGGTGGGTGGGTGGGTGGGTGGCGGACAGAGAGACGGGGGGTGGGTGGGTGGGTGGGTGGGTGGCGGACAGAGAGACGGGGGTGGGTGGGTGGGTGGGTGGGTGGCGGACAGAGAGACGGGGGTGGGTGGGTGGGTGGGTGGCGGACAGAGAGACGGGGGTGGGTGGGTGGGTGGGTGGGTGGCGGACAGAGAGACGGGGGTGGGTGGGTGGGTGGGTGGGTGGCGGACAGAGAGACGGGGGTGGGTGGGTGGCGGACAGAGAGACGGGGGTGGGTGGGTGGGTGGCGGACAGAGAGACGGGGGTGGGTGGGTGGGTGGCGGACAGAGAGACGGGGGGTGGGTGGGTGGGTGGCGGACAGAGAGACGGGGTGGGTGGCGGACAGAGAGACGGGGGTGGGTGGGTGGGTGGGTGGCGGACAGAGAGACGGGGGTGGGTGGGTGGGTGGGTGGCGGACAGAGAGACGGGGGTGGGTGGGTGGGTGGGTGGCGGACAGAGAGACGGGGGTGGGTGGGTGGGTGGGTGGCGGACAGAGAGACGGGGGTGGGTGGGTGGGTGGGTGGCGGACAGAGAGACGGGGGGTGGGTGGGTGGGTGGGAGGCGGACAGAGAGACGGGGGTGGGTGGGTGGGTGGGTGGGAGGCGGACAGAGAGACGGGGGTGGGTGGGTGGGTGGGTGGCGGACAGAGAGACGGGGGTGGGTGGGGTGGGGTGGGTGGCGGACAGAGAGACGGGGGTGGGTGGGTGGGTGGGTGGCGGACAGAGAGACGGGGGTGGGTGGGTGGGTGGGTGGCGGACAGAGAGACGGGGGTGGGTGGCGGACAGAGAGACGGGGGTGGGTGGGTGGCGGACAGAGAGACGGGGGTGGGTGGGTGGGTGGCGGACAGAGAGATGGGGGTGGGTGGGTGGCGGACAGAGAGACGGGGGTGGGTGGCGGACAGAGAGACGGGGGTGGGTGGGTGGCGGACAGAGAGACGGGGGTGGGTGGGTGGGTGGGTGGCGGACAGAGAGACGGGGGTGGGTGGGTGGGTGGGTGGCGGACAGAGAGACGGGGGTGGGTGGGTGGGTGGGTGGCGGACAGAGAGACGGGGGTGGCGGACAGAGAGACGGGGGTGGGTGGGTGGGTGGGTGGCGGACAGAGAGACGGGGGTGGGTGGGTGGGTGGTGGACAGAGAGACGGGGGTGGGTGGCGGACAGAGAGACGGGGGTGGGTGGCGGACAGGGAGACGGGGGTGGGTGGCGGACAGAGAGACGGGGGTGGGTGGCGGACAGAGAGACGGGGGTGGGTGGGTGGGTGGCGGACAGAGAGATGGGGGTGGGTGGGTGGCGGACAGAGAGACGGGGGTGGGTGGCGGACAGAGAGACGGGGGTGGGTGGGTGGCGGACAGAGAGACGGGGGCGGGTGGGTGGCGGACAGAGAGACGGGGGTGTGTGGGTGGGTGGGTGGCGGACAGAGAGACGGGGGTGGGTGGGTGGGTGGGTGGCGGACAGAGAGACGGGGGTGGGTGGCGGACAGAGAGACGGGGGTGGGTGGGTGGGTGGGTGGCGGACAGAGAGACGGGGGTGGGTGGGTGGGTGGGTGGCGGACAGAGAGACGGGGGTGGGTGGCAGACAGAGAGACGGGGGTGGGTGGCGGACAGGGAGACGGGGGTGGGTGGCGGACAGAGAGACGAGGGTGGGTGGCGGACAGAGAGACGGGGGTGGGTGGCGGACAGAGAGACGGGGGTGGGTGGCGGACAGAGAGACGGGGGTGGGTGGCGGACAGAGAGACGGGGGTGGGTGGGGGGGGTGGGTGGCGGACAGAGAGACGGGGGTGGGTGGGGGGGTGGGTGGGTGGCGGACAGAGAGATGGGGGTGGGTGGGTAGGTGGGTGGGTGGCGGACAGAGAGATGGGGGTGGGTGGGTGGCGGACAGAGAGATGGGGGCGGGTGAGTGGCGGACAGAGAGATGGGGGTGGGTGGGTGGCGGACAGAGAGATGGGGGTGGCGGACAGAGAGATGGGGGTGGGGGGGTGGCGGACAGAGAGATGGGGGTGGGGGGGGTGGGTGGCGGACAGAGAGATGGGGGTGGGTGGGTGGGTGGCGGACAGAGAGATGGGGGTGGGTGGGTGGCGGACAGAGAGATGGGGGTGGGTGGGTGGGTGGGTGGGTGGCGGACAGAGAGATGGGGGGTGGGTGGCGGACAGAGAGATGGGGGTGGGTGGGTGGGTGGGTGGGTGGCGGACAGAGAGATGGGGGTGGGTGGGTGGCGGACAGAGAGATGGGGGTGGGTGGCGGACAGAGAGATGGGGGTGGGTGGCGGACAGAGAGATGGGGGGGTGGGTGGGTGGGTGGGTGGCGGACAGAGAGATGGGGGTGGGTGGGGGGGTGGGTGGCGGACAGAGAGATGGGGGTGGGTGGGGGGGTGGGTGGCGGACAGAGAGATGGGGGTGGGTGGGTGGGTGGGTGGGTGGCGGACAGAGAGATGGGGGTGGGTGGGTGGCGGACAGAGAGATGGGGGTGGCTGGGTGGGTGGGTGGGTGGCGGACAGAGAGATGGGGGTGGGTGGGTGGGTGGGTGGCGGACAGAGAGATGGGGGTGGGTGGGTGGGTGGGTGGCGGACAGAGAGATGGGGGTGGGTGGGTGGGTGGGTGGCGGACAGAGAGATGGGGGTGGGTGGGTGGGTGGTGGCGGACAGAGAGATGGGGGTGGGTGGGTGGGTGGGTGGCGGACAGAGAGATGGGGGTGGGTGGGTGGCGGACAGAGAGATGGGGGTGGGTGGGTGGGTGGGTGGCGGACAGAGAGATGGGGGTGGGTGGGTGGCGGACAGAGAGATGGGGGTGGGTGGGTGGCGGACAGAGAGATGGGGGTGGGTGGGTGGGTGGGTGGCGGACAGAGAGATGGGGGTGGGTGGGTGGGTGGGTGGCGGACAGAGAGATGGGGGTGGGTGGGTGGGTGGGTGGCGGACAGAGAGATGGGGGTGGGTGGGTGGGTGGGTGGCGGACAGAGAGATGGGGGTGGGTGGGTGGGTGGGTGGCGGACAGAGAGATGGGGGTGGGTGGGTGGCGGACAGAGAGATGGGGGTGGGTGGGTGGCGGACAGAGAGATGGGGGTGGGTGGGTGGCGGACAGAGAGATGGGGGTGGGTGGGTGGGTGGGTGGCGGACAGAGAGATGGGGGTGGGTGGGTGGGTGGGTGGGTGGCGGACAGAGAGATGGGGGTGGGTGGGGTGGCGGACAGAGAGATGGGGGTGGGTGGGTGGGTGGGTGGCGGACAGAGAGATGGGGGTGGGTGGGTGGGTGGGTGGCGGACAGAGAGATGGGGGTGGGTGGGTGGCGGACAGAGGATGGGGGTGGGTGGGTGGGTGGGTGGCGGACAGAGAGATGGGGGTGGGTGGGTGGGTGGGTGGCGGACAGAGAGATGGGGGTGGGTGGGTGGGTGGGTGGCGGACAGAGAGATGGGGGTGGGTGGGTGGGTGGGTGGCGGACAGAGAGATGGGGGTGGGTGGGTGGATGGGTGGCGGACAGAGAGATGGGGGTGGGTGGGTGGGTGGGTGGCGGACAGAGAGATGGGGGTGGCGGACAGAGAGATGGGGGTGGGTGGGTGGGCGGGTCGGCGGACAGAGAGATGGGGGTGGGTGGGTGGGGGGGTGGCGGACAGAGAGATGGGGGTGGGTGGCGGACAGAGAGATGGGGGTGGGTGGGTGGCGGACAGAGAGATGGGGGTGGCGGACAGAGAGATGGGGGTGGGTGGGTGTGGGGGGGGTGGCGGACAGAGAGACGGGGGTGGGTGGGTGGGTGGGTGGGTGGCGGACAGAGAGACGGGGGTGGGGTGGGTGGCGGACAGAGAGACGGGGGCGGGTGGCGGACAGAGAGACGGGGGTGGGTGGCGGACAGAGAGACGGGGGTGGGTGGGTGGGTGGCGGACAGAGAGACGGGGGTGGGTGGGTGGGTGGCGGACAGAGAGACGGGGGTGGGTGGGTGGGAGGCGGACAGAGAGACGGGGGTGGGTGGGTGGGTGGTGTGGCGGACAGAGAGACGGGGGTGGGTGGGTGGTTGGCGGACAGAGAGACGGGGGTGGGTGGGTGGGTGGGTGGTTGGCGGACAGAGAGACGGGGGTGGGTGGGTGGGTGGGTGGTTGGCGGACAGAGAGACGGGGGTGGGTGGGTGGGTGGGTGGTTGGCGGACAGAGAGACGGGGGTGGGTGGGTGGGTGGTGGGTGGTTGGCGGACAGAGAGACGGGGCTGGGTGGGTGGGTGGGTGGGTGGCGGACAGAGAGACGGGGGTGGGGTGGGTGGCGGACAGGGAGATGGGGGTGGGTGGGTGGGTGGGTGGGTGGCGGACAGGGAGATGGGGGTGGGTGGTGGGTGGGTGAGTGGCGGACAGAGAGACGGGGGTGGGTGGGTGGGTGGCGGACAGAGAGACGGGGGTGGGTGGGTGGGTGGCAGACAGAGAGACGGGGGTGGGTGAGTGGGTGGCGGACAGAGAGACGAGGTGGGTGGCGGACAGAGAGACGGGGGTGGGTGGGTGGGTGGGTGGGTGGCGGACAGAGAGACGGGGGGTGGGTGGGAGGCGGACAGAGAGACGGGGGTGGGTGGGTGGGTGGGTGGCGGACAGAGAGACGGGGGTGGGTGGGTGGCGGACAGAGAGACGGGGGTGGGTGGGTGGGTGGGTGGCGGACAGAGAGACGGGGGTGGGTGGGTGGGTGGGTGGCGGACAGAGAGACGGGGGTGGGTGGGTGGGTGGCGGACAGAGAGACGGGGGTGGGTGGGGTGGCGGACAGAGAGACGGGGGTGGGTGGGTGGGTGGGTGGCGGACAGAGAGACGGGGGTGGGTGGGTGGGTGGTGGACAGAGAGGACGGGGGTGGGTGGCGGACAGAGAGACGGGGGGTGGGTGGCGGACAGAGAGACGGGGGTGGGTGGCGGACAGAGAGACGGGGGTGGGTGGCGGACAGAGAGACGGGGTGGGTGGCGGACAAAGAGATGGGGGTGGGTGGGTAGGTGGGTGGATGGCGGGACAGAGAGATGGGGGTGTGTGGTGGCGGACAGAGAGATGGGGGCGGGTGGGTGGCGGACAGAGAGATGGGGGTGGGTGGGGGGGTGGCGGACAGAGAGACGGGGGTGGGTGGCGGACAGAGAGACGGGGTGGGTGGCGGACAGGGAGACGGGGGTGGGTGGCGGACAGAGAGACGGGGGTGGGTGGCGGACAGAGAGACGGGGGTGGGTGGCGGACAGAGAGACGGGGGTGGGTGGCGGACAGAGAGACGGGGGTGGGTGGCGGACAGAGAGACGGGGGTGGGTGGCGGACAGAGAGACGGGGGTGGGTGGCGGACAGAGAGACGGGGGTGGGTGGCGGACAGAGAGACGGGGGTGGGTGGCGGACAGAGAGACGGGGGTGGGTGGGGGGGGTGGGTGGGTGGCGGACAGAGAGATGGGGGTGGTTGGGTAGGTGGGTGGGTGGCGGACAGAGAGATGGGGGCGGGTGGGTGGCGGACAGAGAGATGGGGGTGGGTGGGGGGGTGGCGGAGAGAGAGATGGGGGGGGGTGGGTGGCGGACAGAGAGATGGGGGTGGGTGGGTGGCGGACAGAGAGATGGGGGTGGCGGACAGAGAGATGGGGGTGGGTGGGTGGGTGGGTGGGCGGACAGAGAGATGGGGGTGGGTGGGTGGTGGGTGGCGGACAGAGAGATGGGGGTGGGTGGGTGGGTGGGTGGCGGACAGAGAGATGGGGGTGGGTGGGTGGGTGGGTGGCGGACAGAGAGATGGGGGTGGGTGGGTGGGTGGGTGGCGGACAGAGAGATGGGGGTGGGTGGGTGGGTGGGTGGCGGACAGAGAGATGGGGGTGGGTGGGTGGGTGGGTGGCGGACAGAGATGGGGGTGGGGGGGGTGGGTGGCGGACAGAGAGATGGGGGTGGGGTGGGTGGCGGACAGAGATGGGGGTGGGGGGGGGGTGGGTGGCGGACAGAGAGATGGGGGTGGGGGGGGTGGGTGGCGGACAGAGAGATGGGGGTGGGTGGGTGGGTGGCGGACAGAGAGATGGGGGTGGGTGGGTGGCGGACAGAGAGATGGGGGTGGGTGGGTGGGTGGTGGGTGGCGGACAGAGAGATGGGGGTGGGTGGGTGGGTGGGTGGCGGACAGAGAGATGGGGGTGGGTGGGTGGGTGGGTGGGTGGCGGACAGAGAGATGGGGGTGGGTGGGTGGGTGGGTGGGTGGCGGACAGAGAGATGGGGGTGGGTGGCGGACAGAGAGATGGGGTGGGTGGGTGGCGGACAGAGAGATGGGGGTGGGTGGGTGGGGGGGGTGGCGGGCAGAGAGATGGGGGTGGGTGGCGGACAGAGAGATGGGGGTGGGTGGGTGGGTGGCGGACAGAGAGATGGGGGTGGGTGGGTGGGTGGGTGGCGGACAGAGAGATGGGGGTGGGTGGGTGGGTGGGTGGCGGACAGAGAGATGGGGGGTGGGTGGGTGGGTGGGTGGGTGGCGGACAGAGAGATGGGGTGGGTGGGTGGGTGGGTGGCGGACAGAGAGATGGGGGTGGGTGGGTGGGTGGGTGGCGGACAGAGAGATGGGGGTGGGTGGGTGGGTGGGTGGCGGACAGAGAGATGGGGGTGGGTGGGTGGGTGGGTGGCGGACAGAGAGATGGGGGTGGGTCGGGGTGGCGGACAGAGAGATGGGGGTGGGTGGCGGACAGAGAGATGGGGGTGGGTGGGGGGTGGGTGGCGGACAGAGAGATGGGGGTGGGTGGCGGACAGAGAGATGGGGGTGGGTGGGGGGGTGGGTGGCGGACAGAGAGATGGGGGGTGGGTGGGGGGGGTGGGTGGCGGACAGAGAGATGGGGGTGGGTGGGGGGGTGGGTGGTTGGCGGACAGAGAGACGGGGTGGGTGGGTGGGTGGGTGGGTGGTTGGCGGACAGAGAGACGGGGCTGGGTGGGTGGTGGGTGGGTGGCGGACAGAGAGACGGGGGTGGGTGGGTGGCGGACAGGGAGATGGGGGTGGGTGGGTGGGTGGGTGAGTGGCGGACAGAGAGACGGGGGTGGGTGGGTGGGTGGCGGACAGAGAGACGGGGGTGGGTGGGTGGGTGGCAGACAGAGAGACGGGGGTGGGTGAGTGGGTGGCGGACAGAGAGACGAGGTGGGTGGCGGACAGAGAGACGGGGGTGGGTGGGTGGGTGGGTGGGTGGCGGACAGAGAGACGGGGGTGGGTGGGAGGCGGACAGAGAGACGGGGGTGGGTGGGTGGGTGGGTGGCGGACAGAGAGACGGGGGTGGGTGGGTGGCGGACAGAGAGACGGGGGTGGGTGGGTGGGTGGGTGGCGGACAGAGAGACGGGGGTGGGTGGGTGGGTGGGTGGCGGACAGAGAGACGGGGGTGGGTGGGTGGGTGGCGGACAGAGAGACGGGGGTGGTGGGTGGCGGACAGAGAGACGGGGGTGGGTGGGTGGGTGGGTGGGTGGCGGACAGAGAGACGGGGGTGGGTGGGAGGCGGACAGAGAGACGGGGGTGGGTGGGTGGGTGGGTGGCGGACAGAGAGACGGGGGGTGGGTGGGGTGGCGGACAGAGAGACGGGGGTGGGTGGGTGGGTGGGTGGCGGACAGAGAGACGGGGGTGGGTGGGTGGTGGGTGGCGGACAGAGAGACGGGGGTGGGTGGGTGGGTGGCGGACAGAGAGACGGGGGTGGGTGGGTGCGGACAGAGAGACGGGGGTGGGTGGGTGGGTGGGTGGCGGACAGAGAGACGGGGGTGGGTGGGTGGGTGGTGGACAGAGAGACGGGGGTGGGTGGCGGACAGAGAGACGGGGGTGGGTGGCGGACAGAGAGACGGGGGTGGGTGGCGGACAGAGAGACGGGGGTGGGTGGCGGACAGAGAGACGGGGGTGGGTGGCGGACAGAGAGACGGGGGTGGGTGGCGGACAGAGAGACGGGGTGGGTGGGGGGGTGGGTGGGTGGCGGACAGAGAGATGGGGGTGGGTGGGTAGGTGGGTGGATGGCGGACAGAGAGATGGGGGTGTGTGGGTGGCGGACAGAGAGATGGGGGCGGGGGTGGGTGGCGGACAGAGAGATGGGGGTGGGTGGGGGGGTGGCGGACAGAGAGACGGGGGTGGGTGGCGGACAGAGAGACGGGGGTGGGTGGCGGACAGGGAGACGGGGGTGGGTGGCGGACAGGGAGACGGGGGTGGGTGGCGGACAGGGAGACGGGGGTGGGTGGCGGACAGAGAGACGGGGGTGGGTGGCGGACAGAGAGACGGGGTTGGGTGGCGGACAGAGAGACGGGGGTGGGTGGCGGACAGAGAGACGGGGTGGGTGGCGGACAGAGAGACGGGGGTGGGTGGGGGGGGTGGGTGGGTGGCGGACAGAGAGATGGGGGTGGTTGGGTAGGTGGGTGGGTGGCGGACAGAGAGATGGGGGTGGGTGGGTGGCGGACAGAGAGATGGGGGCGGGTGGGTGGCGGACAGAGAGATGGGGGTGGGTGGGGGGGTGGCGGAGAGAGAGATGGGGGGGGTGGGTGGCGGACAGAGAGATGGGGGTGGGTGGGTGGCGGACAGAGAGATGGGGGTGGCGGACAGAGAGATGGGGGTGGGTGGGTGGGTGGGTGGCGGACAGAGAGATGGGGGTGGGTGGGTGGGTGGGTGGCGGACAGAGAGATGGGGGTGGGTGGGTGGGTGGGTGGCGGACAGAGAGATGGGGGTGGGTGGGTGGGTGGGTGGCGGACAGAGAGATGGGGGTGGGTGGGTGGGTGGGTGGCGGACAGAGAGATGGGGGTGGCGGACAGAGAGATGGGGGTGGCGGACAGAGAGATGGGGGTGGGTGGGTGGGTGGGTGGCGGACAGAGAGATGGGGGTGGGTGGGTGGGTGGGTGGCGGACAGAGAGATGGGGGTGGGTGGGTGGGTGGGTGGCGGACAGAGAGATGGGGTGGGTGGGTGGGTGGGTGGCGGACAGAGAGATGGGGGTGGGTGGGTGGGTGGGTGGCGGACAGAGAGATGGGGGTGGGTGGGTGGGTGGGGGGCGGACAGAGAGATGGGGGTGGTGGGTGGGTGGGTGGCGGACAGAGAGATGGGGGTGGGTGGGTGGGTGGGTGGCGGACAGAGAGATGGGGGTGGGTGGGTGGGTGGGTGGCGGACAGAGAGATGGGGGTGGGTGGGTGGGTGGGTGGCGGACAGAGAGATGGGGGTGGGTGGGTGGGTGGGTGGCGGACAGAGAGATGGGGGTGGGTGGGTGGGTGGGTGGCGGACAGAGAGATGGGGGTGGGTGGGTGGGTGGGTGGCGGACAGAGAGATGGGGGTGGGTGGGTGGGTGGGTGGGTGGCGGACAGAGAGATGGGGGTGGGTGGGTGGGTGGGTGGCGGACAGAGAGATGGGGGTGGGTGGGTGGGTGGGTGGCGGACAGAGAGATGGGGGTGGGTGGGTGGGTGGGTGGCGGACAGAGAGACGGGGGTGGGTGGGTGGCGGACAGAGAGACGTGGGTGGGTGGGTGGGTGGCGGACAGAGAGACGGGGGTGGGTGGGTGGGTGGCTGGTGGACAGAGAGACGGGGGCGGGTGGCGGACAGAGAGACGGGGGTGGGTGGGTGGGTGGGTGGGTGGCGGACAGAGAGACGGGGGTGGGTGGGTGGGTGGGTGGCGGACAGAGAGACGGGGGTGGGTGGGTGGGTGGCGGACAGAGAGACGGGGGTGGGTGGCGGACAGAGAGACGGGGGTGGGTGGGTGGCGGACAGAGAGACGGGGTGGGTGGGTGGGTGGGTGGCGGACGGAGAGACGGGGGTGGGTGGGTGGGTGGTGGACAGAGAGACGGGGGTGGGTGGCGGACAGAGAGACGGGTTTGGCGGACAGAGTGATGGGGGTGGGTGGTGGACAGGGAGACGGGGGTGGGTGGGGGGGTGGGTGGGTGGCGGACAGAGAGATGGGGGTGGGTGGGTAGGTGGGTGGATGGCGGACAGAGAGATGGGGGTGGGTGGGTGGCGGACAGAGAGATGGGGGCGGGTGGGTGGCGGACAGAGAGATGGGGGTGGGTGGGGGGGTGGCGGACAGAGAGACGGGGGTGGGTGGCGGACAGAGAGACGGGGGTGGGTGGCGGACAGGGAGACGGGGGTGGGTGGCGGACAGGGAGACGGGGGTGGGTGGCGGACAGGGAGACGGGGGTGGGTGGCGGACAGGGAGACGGGGGTGGGTGGCGGACAGGGAGACGGGGGTGGGTGGCGGACAGGGAGACGGGGGTGGGTGGCGGACAGGGAGACGGGGGTGGGTGGCGGACAGGGAGACGGGGGTGGGTGGCGGACAGAGAGACGGGGGTGGGTGCGGACAGGAGACGGGGGTGGGTGGCGGACAGAGAGACGGGGGTGGGTGGCGGACAGAGAGACGGGGGTGGGTGGCGGACAGAGAGACGGGGGTGGGTGGGGGGGGGTGGGTGGCGGACAGAGAGATGGGGGTGGTTGGGTAGGTGGGTGGGTGGCGGACAGAGAGATGGGGGTGGGTGGGTGGCGGACAGAGAGATGGGGGGCGGGTGGGTGGCGGACAGAGAGATGGGGTGGGTGGGGGGGTGGCGGAGAGAGAGATGGGGGGGGTGGGTGGCGGACAGAGAGATGGGGGTGGGTGGGGTGGCGGACAGAGAGATGGGGGTGGCGGACAGAGAGATGGGGTGGGTGGGTGGGGTGGGTGGCGGACAGAGAGATGGGGGTGGGTGGGTGGGTGGGTGGCGGACAGAGAGATGGGGGTGGGTGGGTGGGTGGGTGGGTGGCGGACAGAGAGATGGGGGTGGGTGGGTGGGTGGGTGGCGGACAGAGAGATGGGGTGGGTGGGTGGGTGGGTGGCGGACAGAGAGATGGGGGTGGGTGGGTGGGTGGGTGGCGGACAGAGAGATGGGGGGTGGGTGGGTGGGTGGGTGGCGGACAGAGAGATGGGGTGGGTGGGTGGGTGGGTGGCGGACAGAGAGATGGGGGGTGGGTGGGTGGGTGGGTGGCGGACAGAGAGATGGGGGTGGGTGGGTGGGTGGGTGGCGGACAGAGAGATGGGGGTGGGTGGGTGGCGGACAGAGATGGGGGTGGGGGGGGTGGGTGGCGGACAGAGAGATGGGGGTGGGTGGGTGGGTGGCGGACAGAGAGATGGGGTGGGTGGGTGGCGGACAGAGAGATGGGGGTGGGTGGGTGGGTGGGTGGGTGGCGGACAGAGAGATGGGGGTGGGTGGGTGGGTGGGTGGGTGGCGGACAGAGAGATGGGGTGGGTGGGTGGGTGGGTGGGTGGCGGACAGAGAGATGGGGGTGGGTGGGTGGGTGGGTGGGTGGCGGACAGAGAGATGGGGGGTGGGTGGCGGACAGAGAGATGGGGGGTGGGTGGGTGGCGGACAGAGAGATGGGGGTGGGTGGGTGGGGGGGTGGCGGCAGAGAGATGGGGGTGGGTGGCGGACAGAGAGATGGGGGTGGGTGGGTGGGTGGCGGACAGAGAGATGGGGGTGGGTGGGTGGGTGGCGGACAGAGAGATGGGGTGGGTGGGTGGTGGGTGGCGGACAGAGAGATGGGGGTGGGTGGGTGGGTGGGTGGCGGACAGAGAGATGGGGGTGGGTGGGTGGCGGACAGAGAGATGGGGGTGGGTGGCGGACAGAGAGATGGGGGTGGGTGGGGGGGTGGGTGGCGGACAGAGAGATCGGGGTGGGTGGCGGACAGAGAGATGGGGTGGGTGGGGGGGTGGGTGGCGGACAGAGAGATGGGGGTGGGTGGCGGACAGAGAGATGGGGGTGGGTGGGTGGGTGGGTGGCGGACAGAGAGATGGGGGTGGCGGACAGAGAGATGGGGGTGGGTGGGTGGGGGGGTGGCGGACAGAGAGATGGGGGTGGGTGGGTGGGCGGGTGGCGGACAGAGAGATGGGGGTGGGTGGGTGGGCGGGTGGCGGACAGAGAGATGGGGGTGGGTGGGTGGGCGGGTGGCGGACAGAGAGATGGGGGTGGGTGGGTGGGCGGGTGGCGGACAGAGAGATGGGGGTGGGGGGTGGCGGACAGAGAGATGGGGGTGGGTGGTGGCGGACAGAGAGATGGGGGTGGCGGACAGAGAGATGGGGGTGGGTGGGTGTGGGGGGGGTGGCGGACAGAGAGACGGGGGTGGGTGGCGGACAGAGAGACGGGGGTGGGTGGGTGGGTGGCGGACAGAGAGACGTGGGTGGGTGGGTGGGTGGCGGACAGAGAGACGGGGGTGGGTGGGTGGGTGGCTGGTGGACAGAGAGACGGGGGGCGGGTGGCGGACAGAGAGACGGGGGTGGGTGCGTGGGTGGGTGGGTGGCGGACAGAGAGACGGGGGTGGGTGGGGTGGGTGGGTGGGTGGCGGACAGAGAGACGGGGGTGGGTGGCGGACAGAGAGACGGGGCTGGGTGGGTGATTGGGTGGCGGACAGAGAGACGGGGGGTGGGTGGGTGGGTGGGTGGGTGGCGGACAGAGAGACGGGGGTGGGTGGGTGGGTGGCGGACAGAGAGACGGGGGTGGGTGGCGGACAGAGAGACGGGGGTGGGTGGCGGACAGAGAGACGGGGGTGGGTGGGTGGCGGACAGAGAGACGTGGGTGGGTGGGTGGGTGGCGGACAGAGAGACGGGGGTGGGTGGGTGGGTGGCTGGTGGACAGAGAGACGGGGCCGGGTGGCGGACAGAGAGACGGGGGTGGGTGGGTGGGTGGGTGGGTGGCGGACAGAGAGACGGGGGTGGATGGGTTGTGTGGCGGACAGAGAGACGGGGGTGGGTGGGTGGGTGGGTGATTGGGTGGCGGACAGAGAGACGGGGGTGGGGTGGGTGGGTGGGTGATTGGGTGGCGGACAGAGAGGACGGGGGTGGGTGGGTGGGTGGGTGATTGGGTGGCGGACAGAGAGACGGGGGTGGGTGGGTGGGTGGCGGACAGAGAGACGGGGTGGGTGGCGACAGAGAGACGGGGGTGGGTGGCGGACAGAGAGACGGGGGTCGGTGGGGGGGGGGGTGGGTGGCGGACAGAGAGACGGGGGTGGGTGGGGGGCGGACAGAGAGATGGGGGTGGGTGGGGTAGGTGGGTGGGTGGGCGGTCAGAGAGATGGTGGTGGGTGGGTGGCGGACAGAGAGATGGGGGCGGGTGGGTGGTGGACAGAGAGACGTGGGTGGGTGGGTGGGTGGCGGACAGAGAGACGGGGGTGGGTGGGTGGGTGGCTGGTGGACAGAGAGACGGGGGCGGGTGGCGGACAGAGAGACGGGGGGTGGGTGGGTGGCGGACAGAGAGACGCGGGTGGGTGGGTGGGTGGCGGACAGAGAGACGGGGGTGGGTGGGTGGGTGGGTGATTGGGTGGCGGACAGAGAGACGGGGGTGGGTGGGTGGGTGGCGGACAGAGAGACGGGGTGGGTGGGTGGGTGGCGGACAGAGAGACGGGGGTGGGTGGCGGACAGAGAGACGGGGGTGGGTGTGGCGGACAGAGAGACGGGGGTGGGTGGGTGGCGGGACAGAGAGATGGGGGTGGGTGGGTAGGTGGGTGGGTGGCGGTCAGAGAGATGGTGGTGGGTGGGTGGCGGACAGAGAGATGGGGGCGGGTGGGTGGTGGACAGAGAGATGGGGGTGGGTGGGGGGGTGGGTGGGTGGAGGAGAGAGAGATGGGCGTGGGGTGGGTGGGTGGCGGACAGAGAGATGGGGGTGGGTGGGGGGGTGGGTGGCGGACAGAGAGATGGAGGTGGGTGGCGGACAGAGAGATGGGGGTGGGTGGGTGGGTGGGTGGCGGACAGAGAGATGGGGGTGGGTGGGTGGGTGGGTGGCGGACAGAGAGATGGGGGTGGGTGGGTGGGTGGGTGGCGGACAGAGAGATGGGGGTGGGTGGGTGGTGTGGTGGCGGACAGAGAGATGGGGGTGGGTGGGTGGCGGACAGAGAGATGGGGTGGGTGGGTGGGTGGGTGGCGGACAGAGAGATGGGGTGGGTGGGTGGGTGGGTGGCGGACAGAGATGGGGGTGGGTGGGTGGGTGGGTGGCGGACAGAGAGATGGGGGTGGGTGGGTGGCGGACAGAGAGATGGGGGTGGGGTGGGTGGGTGGGTGCGGACAGAGAGATGGGGGTGGCGGACAGAGAGATGGGGTGGGTGGGTGGGGGGGTGGCGGACAGAGAGATTGGGGGTGGGTGGGTGGCGGACAGAGAGATGGGGGTGGGTGGGGGGCGGACAGAGAGATGGGGGTGGGTGTGTGGCGGACAGAGAGATGGGGGTTGCGGACAGAGAGATGGGGGTGGATGGGTGTGGGGGTGGGGGTGGCGGACAGAGAGATGGATTGGGTGGGTGGGTGGGTGGGTGGCGGACAGAGAGATGGGGGTGGGTGGGTGGCGGACAGAGAGATGGGGTGGGTGGGTGGGTGGGTGGGTGGCGGACAGAGAGATAGGGGTGGGTGGGTGGGTGGGTGGGTGGCGGACAGAGAGATGGGGGTGGGTGGGTGGGTGGGTGGCGGACAGAGAGATGGGGTGGGTGGGTGGTGGGTGGCGACAGAGAGATGGGGGTGGGTGGGTGGGTGGGTGGGTGGCGGACAGAGAGATGGGGGTGGGTGGGTGGGTGGGTGGGTGGCGGACAGAGAGATGGGGGGGGGTGGGTAGGTGGGTGGGTGGCGGACAGAGAGATGGGGGTGGGTGGTGGGTGGGTGGGTGGCGGACAGAGAGATGGGGGTGGGTGGGTGGGTGGGTGGCGGACAGAGAGATGGGGGTGGGTGGGTGGCGGACAGAGAGATGGGGGTGGGTGGGTGGCGGACAGAGAGATGGGGGTGGGTGGGTGGGTGGGTGGTGGCGGACAGAGAGATGGGGGTGGGTGGGTGGGTGGGTGGGTGGCGGACAGAGAGATGGGGGTGGGTGGGTGGGTGGGTGGCGGACAGAGAGATGGGGGTGGGTGGCGGACAGAGAGATGGGGGTGGGGGGGTGGGTGGGTGGCGGACAGAGAGATGGGGGTGGGTGGCGGACAGAGAGATGTGGGTGGGTGGGGTGGGTGGCGGACAGAGAGATGGGGGTGGGGTGGCGGACAGAGAGATGGGGGTGGGTGGGTGGCGGACAGAGAGATGGGGGGTGGGTGGGGGGTGGTGGGTGGCGGACAGAGAGATGGGGTGGGTGGGTGGGTGGCGGACAGAGAGATGGGGGTGGGTGGGTGGGTGGGTGGGTGGCGGACAGAGAGATGGGGGTGGGTGGGTGGGTGGGTGGGTGGCGGACAGAGAGATGGGGGTGGGTGGGTGGGTGGGTGGGTGGCGGACAGAGAGATGGCGGTGGGTGGGTGGGGTGGGTGGCGGACAGAGAGATGGGGGTGGGTGGTTGGGTGGCGGACAGAGAGATGGGGGTGGGGTGGCGGACAGAGAGATGGGGGGTGGGTGGGGGGGTGGGTGGCGGACAGAGAGATGGGGTGGGTGGGGGGGTGGGTGGCGGACAGAGAGATGGGGTGGGTGGCGGACAGAGAGATGGGGGTGGGTGGCGGACAGAGAGATGGGGGGTGGGTGGGTGGGTGGGTGGCGGACAGAGAGATGGGGGTGGGTGGGTGGGTGGGTGGCGGACAGAGAGATGGGGGTGGGTGGGTGGGTGGGTGGCGGACAGAGAGATGGGGGTGGGTGGGTGGGTGGGTGGCGGACAGAGAGATGGGGTGGGTGGCGGACAGAGAGATGGGGGTGGGTGGGTGGGTGGGTGGGTGGCGGACAGAGAGATGGGGGTGGGTGGGTGGGTGGTGGCGGACAGAGAGATGGGGGTGGGTGGGTGGGAGGGTGGCGGACAGAGAGATGGGGGGTGGGTGGGTGGGTGGGTGGCGGACAGAGAGATGGGGTGGGTGGGTGGGTGGGTGGGTGGCGGACAGAGAGATGGGTGGGTGGGTGGGTGGGTGGCGGACAGAGAGATGGGGTGGCGGACAGACAGATGGGGTGGGTGGGTGGGGGGGTGGCGGACAGAGAGATTGGGGTGGGTGGGGTGGCGGACAGAGAGATGGGGGCGGGGTGGGGGGGTGGGTGGGTGGCGGACAGAGAGATGGGGGTGGGTGGGTGGCGGACAGAGAGATGGGGTTGCGGACAGAGAGATGGGGGTGGGTGGGGTGGGGGTGGGGTGGCGGACAGAGAGATGGATTGGGTGGGTGGGTGGGTGGGTGGCGGACAGAGAGATGGGGTGGGTGGGGGCGGACAGAGAGATGGGGGTGGGTGGGTGGGTGGGTGGGTGGCGGACAGAGAGATAGGGTGGGTGGGTGGGTGGGTGGCGGATCAGAGAGATGGGGGTGGGGGTGGGTGGGTGGGTGGGTGGCGGACAGAGAGATGGGGGTGGGTGGCGAGTGAGGTGGGGTGGGGAGGGTGGGGGGGGTGGGCGGACAGAGAGATGGGGGGTGGGTGGGGTGGGTGGGTGCGGACAGAGAGATGGGGTGTGGGTGGGTGGGGGTGGGGGTGGGGGTGGCGGACAGAGAGATGGGGGTGGGTGGGTGGGTGGGTGGCGGACAGAGAGATGGGGGTGGGTGGGTGGGTGGGTGGCGGACAGAGAGATGGGGGTGGGTGGGTGGCGGCAGAGCTGAGGAGGAGGTGGGGGGTGGGGGGTGGAGGTGGCGGACAGAGAGATGGGGGTGGGAGGGTTGGGTGGGGTGGAGTGGTGGGGCGGCAGAGTGAGTGGGGGGCGTGGAAGGGTGGGTGGGTGGCGGACAGAGAGATGGGGGTGGGTGGGGTGGGTGGCGGACAGAGAGATGGGGGGGGGTGGGTGGGTGGCGGACAGAGAGATGGGGTGGTGGAGGGTGGGGGCGGCAGAGATGGGGGTGGCGTGGGGTGGTGGGTGCGGACAGAGAGATGGGTGGGGGTGGGTGGGTGGCGGACAGAGAGATGGGGGTGGGGGGTGGGTGGGTGGCGGACAGAGAGATGGGGGGGGTGGGTGGGTGGGGGTGGGTGGCGGACAGAGAGATGGGGGTGGGTGGTGGGTGGCGGACAGAGAGATGGGGGTGGGTGGGGGTGGGTGGCGGACAGAGAGATGGGGGTGGGTGGCGGACAGAGAGATGGGGTGGGTGTGGTGCGGACAGAGAGATGGGGGTGGGTGGGGGGGGTGGGTGGCGGACAGAGAGATGGGGTGGGTGGGTGGGTGGGTGGCGGACAAGAGAGATGGGGGTGGGTGGGTGCGGAGAGAGTGGGGGTGGTGGCGGACAGAGAGATGGGGTGGGTGGCGTGGGTGGGGGTGGGGTGGGTGGCGGACAGAGAGATGGGGGTGGGTGG